>NC_141597.1:37769964-38069964 GCF_047967505.1 Dipteris shenzhenensis | reverse complement strand
AGTTGAGTCTCCAGATTCTGAATCCGCATCTGATTCGTGGTCTCGTACTGATTTTTCAAGACCGTCCATGCCTCCTCCGTTGTGGTGACATGTTGAATTAACGCCATGATGGAATCACTTACACTGTAGACAATAGAACACAATGCATCTGCATTTCTTCTTGTCCACGTGAGAATCTCATCTGCAGTTGGTACTATTTGTTGTCCTGCATTGGATGGATCCAATCTCGCAACCAGCCTCACATCCACCCCAGTAGTAGTGTCCCAAAGCTCGTATGCACTTAGGATGGTCTTCATCTTGAACTTCCAGAGTGGATAGTTAGATTCGTCCAACTTTCCACTTTTGCAGAACAGTGGGATTTGCAGTCTTGCGGGCTGGGCCATCTCTCACAATCTGCTTGCAAACAAAAACACACTACCAAATCTTCTTGCTAGAGTCTAGGCTCTAATACCATGTAAGAAAACAATACAACATCTATGCTCAACAGATAACAGGATCTCGTATGCAAGAGAGAAAATAGATAGTATGAAGAATCAAAAATTTGATTACTATAGAACTGATATAATTGATGGCGCTGCCTCCCAACCGTGCGCTCTTGTGAAAGAAGCTTTGATGGTGAACTGGAAACAGTAGAGGACGGAGACTGGATGCTAAGGAATCAGGGTTGCTGTAGCCAGTGATGAAATGGGCTTCACGAGCTCGCTCTTATATAGCCACTAGTCATAGTCGGATAGACCCAATTTGGTGACTGACCCAATCCACCCAAAACGGTCGACTAGGGTCGGTCCCGAAACAGGCCACTGACCACACGATAGAATTGTGGTGTAAAATAGAGCAACTCACCTACAGTCTCCGTTTGGCCCACAGCCATTTGAGATCATCTGGGACTCCAAACGGGCCCTGCAACCCAAGAGTGGGCTACCCCGGGAAAAGCTCTGTCTACCCTCGGTGCGGTCAGTCATGGGACGCCTTCCTGCACTTGCATCTAGCCTAGTTAGCAGTGTGCCAACTCCGTCCAGCCATCCCACACATGGCCCCCATCTGGTGTAAACTAGGACCTACCGGATAACCGATCTACTCAAATTCCTTCTCCTCATATGGGAGTAGAGTTAGCTAGTTCCCATGTAGTTACACGAGGGTGGAGCATTGATATCTAACAGTAGCTTGTCTATGCATCAAGTTCTGCATTTGTAGTCGTGTCTATCTCCTATTCCTTTCGTGATTCATTAGGATGCTCTGAACTGCAGGTCCTATAGTTTCTTATTGTTGGCTACCTCTTGTTTGTGTAGGCTGTAGGAGCGTCCGTAGCCTAGGTACTTGATGTCCATCTAGTACATTATAGACTAAGTCTTTGTAATATGTTTTTTATTGCATCTCCTATCTTGCTTTAGTTTTCTAGATTAAGCGATTTTCTATTCCTAATAGAATAGGGAATGACTGAATTCGATGAGTAGAAGAGTCTCTCATGGATTGTTTAGGACTCACTCATAGAATAGGATAGGAGAAGGACTAACTCTCTCTCAAATATCTCACAAGAAGATATGAATGAATGGAATAGATAGAAATCTATCAACGGAATGAAAGAATACTAATGAACACAATCAATCAATCTGAAGCTTTCACTCTCTCATAAGGATCGAAATGCCTGAACAGAAGGCAAGGTAGCTTTGATACCATGAACAAATATGGAGAGGGAGAGAAGAAGAGTGGAGATGAGGAGAGGGCACACAGAGCACACCTCAAATGAATAATACTACACTATAGAACATTGAAAAGAATAAATATATTCATATCTATTTAGGGTTAGGACTACTATTAGGGTTTTCAATCCTATACTTTTATAACATTATTTTGTGTTAGTGTTATGCAGAAGATGAACATGATGTTGGAATGAAACTTCAACAATCTAGAAGTCCTAGATTCCACCCAAGAGTCAAGCAGACTGGAGGTCAACGTCATAGCTCCATTGTTGCCTCTATAGAGTTTGATCCATCACCTTCCTCCTCCCTTCCTCCCCTTGGCTTCCAAAGTGCTATGTTGTTTGACTTCTCCTTTCCCTTTTTGTACATCCGTATTACACGGAGAGTCGAAGTAATGGTTGCTCTCCCTTATCCACGATTGCTCCTCTTTCGAGGATATGTCATAAATCTTAATATTTCAAACTTACAGGAAGGCAACTGAGGAGTGCTTTGCTCTTCCTCAAATTTCCTAGTTTCGGGATAGCCCGAAACGTGCTGAAATGCATGTTTTGGGGCCCCAAAACAACCCCCAATGTTCAAAAAAATCCAATTTGCCCCGATTTTGACAAATCTAGTATCGTGTCGCATTTTTACCTCCTATACATCTCAAATCACCACCTGTACATTGCCCATATGTTGAAATCAACCTTTAGCCCATACAGTTGCCTTTAGCCTTTTGCCCGTCCACACGAACATGAATCATTTCATGTATCTTTTTCAATATGACCATTGATGCTTGAATCTACAATGCTGTGTTCTTAATTTTCTGATTTAGAAATTAGTAATGTGTTTCAAGCATCTAATTTCAAGTTCTAAGTGACATCAAATGTCTATGCACTATGTTTCACAAAGAGAAGTTCATTTAAACATTTAGAGTGCAAGTTGAACTATTGGGGGCATGCTTCAGCAAGGAATTATAATGAGTGGAAACCATTTCCAATATGTAGAAATAATATTGTATGTAAAAGAAATCTTTTTGTGGTAGCTCTTGGTAATTTGTAGGCACCTTGCCATTTCAGTTTTATACGAGTGAGCTTGTGAGGACAAAAATTCACTACATGCAGATTTCTCAATTCGACTTTACAGCTACAAGAGCTAGGAAAACAATATATATTTCAGCTATTTATTTATATTACAAGCACTCTCAGCATGGCAACTCAGCTTCTTTGGCAGGGCGTAGGAACCATTTTTAGCAGGGGAATGAATCAGCTGGAAGAACAAAGAGCTAAGCATCTCATTTTGTTGAGAGTACTCTCTCCCTGTTTTCAATTCACGATCTTTTTTCCCTCCAATATGTTGATCTTCATTTGTAATGTTGCAGACTTGACTCATGCTACAAACAAAATGTAAATGTTACCAAAGTTATAACAATACCTAAAAGCTTCATGAAATCTGTATGGGGAAAATAAACCTAAGAAATCAATTTCTACTATCAAATTTTGCAACAGGATGTTGATAGCTGCCTTTTACAAATAAGATACAAGCACATCAAAACTACAATGCGAGTGCAATGACTTAAATTCTTGAAGCAGGGAATGTTTCACAATGAATGGCTATGCAATGGAAGAAGGACTCTATTGAGGTAAATTGTAGAACAGAAATTTACAAACAACCGTTTTCCTTCTTTTTTAAATTTTTTCTCATTTATTGGGGAGCGGAAAGAGATATATTAAACCCACAGGAAGGAATAATCAAACTGAGGTGAGAAGAAAACTGTTGTGTCTTTTTTGGATAAAACTAAGTGCTCACAAGACCATGATTAAGCCTGTGTGAGACGATCTGTACTAAAAAACAATTTGAAAAAAAGTAATACCTATGACATATTTTAAAGAAATAAAGTGCTTCACAAGGTCATGCTTCTGCATTGGCAAAACAGTTAGAAAAGCAAGAGTCGCTTCTGTAGTCAAGTCCACAGCAGAAGGCTTGCCATAGGGTATGCACAATGCATAACCATAGTCTCCAACTTGAGAACCTCTAGTCTCTATTATCCAAATGCAACTGCTACTGTGAATGCATTCAGCTACTTTAACCTCGTGCTGTTCCACCTCCGCTAATAAACCTATGCTCCAAGCTTTTGCACCCAATCAGGTTGGGCCCCTTACTATTATCCTTAGCTATATTACCCACTGTACCAACCATCTGCTTCAAGATGGATTGCACTACACAAGGTTGACAGCAAGAGGATAAAGAAATGGCTACCTTAGATGGGATCTAGTGAATGGTCAAAGTTATGGATGCGGCCTGGATGGTTTGAGATAGTGCCAACTCAAAAAGTAATGATCGATTCCTAGCACAAGGGAATGCATGTAAAATCATAGATCTCTAAGGTGAAGGCAAGGGGATATCAAGGCATCGCCTTACATTGTGGCCCCTCCTTGGTGTAATCGGATGTCTGTGGGAAAAAGTAGCATCCTAAAGGTATACATCCTCAGCTAAGGGTCTCTTGAATTGAATCCACAAATATCAAGCATGCTCATTCATGCCTGTGATAGTGACATGTATCTAGAGATGAGTAGATCCACGTAGACCCATGTCTGTACAGGTCTGTTCACAGATCTCTGGCTTATGTGTGCATAGCATGCACTGTGTGTAGTCCTTTCTTCTAGCTCGAGTGTGTCTCAATGTAGACTACAAGGTCTTTCATTTCAGCTTCACCTGTGGGCAAGAAATTCGGGGAAAAGACCACTAATATCAATATTAAATACACATAATGGCCATTGATTCATAGCTCGAACAAATATTTTCCCATCTGTTGTCCCAGCATACAATGATTGCTCATTGGGATGTAAAATGAGGCAATTGATTGCTGACTACAATTGAATTGACTGCAAGAGCTTCCCAGGCCCTAATCCCCAAACCTATAAATGCAGTTGCATCAAACGTCACAATTCATAGGTCTACCAATCTGGACCATATCACACTCCTACTATGTAAAAAGTTATGAAGGAAAAGGGAAATGCATACATGTAGCAGGAAAGTGATCAATTATCTGATCTTGAGTAGCCAAACAAACCTGCAAATCATATTTGAGCTGATACAATCACTAAGCATATAACAGAGTGAAAGGACAACTGGATCACCCTAGTTATTTGCAACGAGAATGGAAATACATCATAATATTGTTGGAATGGTCATCTCCCCATCTGTAGGCCCCCAAATGAGGAGAGCGTGAGGGAGGGAGACCTAGGGCAGGATGTGCCCAAGAGAGAAGAAAGAGAGGGGATTGCCACAGGGGTAGCAACCACCTATACAGAAACTTCTTTGTTGTGTCCAAAATTCTGCATATGCGCACAAAAGTAAAAAATTCTGTCATAAGATGTAGACTCTATAAATTTAGCCCAAAAGAACTAAGATATCAAATGAGGGAAAATTATCGTACAAGAGGCCAATGCCATCATCTGCATCCGAGATTAAAAGCGAGTCATCATCAGAGAAAACCAGACAGCTGACTCCTTTGTGATGTGCAACCCAGGTCGCCAGTAGGTTCCAGCTCGAAACCTTAGAATTCACCCATGGGGGAAAGTTAATTGTATAGCCAGGGGAAGACTACGTGACCATGATAACAACAAAATATTTAAGGAACATGCACCTCCCAAAGATAGATTTTCCTGGACAAGCCACCCCCAGCCATGTAAACATCATTGTACGTGCAAGCAAGTGGTACAATCGATTCAACAGGATAGCACCTATCAGCTTGAATCTTCAAAACCGATCCATCTAAACCTCATGTGAGATACTTTTGCAAACTCAAGACTACAATGTCACTGTATTGAAATGAGTGCAACAAAGATTACAACGTGTGGACGTGCCTAATATGCTGCTCACTTGGAGTTCATGTATAGTAAATATATGATGGCGATCGCTTGATTGACAAAGGATGATTTCCATCAAAGCCGAGCTTAAAAGAGTGCCAGTTACCTTATCCAATCCCCAAAAGAAAATCTCGCCGCTGCTAACCACGCCATTCTATTGTATTTGCGAGGCTACCAAAGAATGATGTCTCAAACAGACCAATCCATTGCGGGGGCAGGCACAATTCAAGCGACGGGGGAGATGGTGTCCGGTGGCGAGGTCCGATACTTTAAAGATATTTTCTAAAAACCAAAGAGACGTAGAGGCTTTTATTGATGCGTTTTGGACCATCAGCCCCTTTGTGCAAAAAGTACAAAATGCTAAGATCACTTTGAGTAATCTCAAGGCTAAAGCACCATGTTATTTTTCCATCTTATCCCATTTTAGTAATGATAGTTGTTTCAACTAACATCTACTTTGCTACTTTCTGTGACAATGCTAGCTATTTCAACTAACATCTACTTTACTAGTGAAGATAGAGATTACAATGCAATCTAATATGTTATTACAAGGCTTAATATGGAAAAAGATGCCAAGAATAGCCTGGAAGGATTTTTAAGGATGAAAATGCCAAAAAAATATCTCCTATGCTTGATGCTACATCACGGGTCTTTTGTCCATCACTATTGTTGGCTTTTAGCTCAGTCATCCTTATGCCTTTCTGTAGCTACGTTAATTCCTGGTATAGCTACTAGCAGCTTGTCTATGCATCAAGTTTTGCATTTGTAGTCGTGTTCGTCTCCTATTCCTTTCATGATTCATTGAGATGCTTTGAAGTGCAGGTCTTGTAGTTTCTTATTGTTGGCTACCTCTTGATTGTGTAGGCTATAGAAGCGTCCGTAGCTTAGGTCGATGTAGTTCTACTTGATGTCCATCTAGTACATTGTTGACTGAGTCTTTGTAATATGTTTTTTATTGCATCTCCTATCTTGCTTAGTTTTCTAGATTACGCGATTTTCTCTGAATAATAGAATAGGGAATGATTGAATTCGATGAGTAGAAGAGTCTCTCATGGATTGTTTAGGACTCACTCATAGAATAGGATAGGAGAAGGACTAACTCTCTCTCAAATATCTCACAAGAAGATATGAATGAATGGAATAGATAGAAATCTCTCAACAAAATGAAAGAATGCTATTAAACAGAATCACTCAATCTCAAGCTTTCACTATCTCATAAGGATCGGAATGCCTGAACAGAAGGCAAGGTAGCTTTGATACCATGAACAAATATGGAGAGGGGGAGAAGAAGAGTGGAGATGAGGATAGGGCATAGAGAGCACACCTCAAATGAATAATACTACACTATATAACATTGAAAAGAATAAATATATACATATCCGTTTAGGGTTAAAGCTACTATTAGGGTTTTCAATCCTATACTTTTATAACATTATTTTGTGTTAGTGTTATGCAAAAGATGAACATGATGTTGGAATGAAACTTCAACAATCTAGAAATCCTAGCAAGAGTCAAAGCAGACGTCATAGCTTCATTGTTGCCTCTATAGAGTTTGATCCATCACCTTCCTCCCCTTGGCTTCCAAAGTTCTATGTCGTTTGACTTCTCCTTTCCCTTTTTGTACATCCGTATTACAGGGAGAGTGGAAGTAATTGTTGCTCTTCCTTATCCATGCTTGCTCCTCTTTCGAGGATATGTCGTAAATTTTAATATTTTGATTACACGAAGGCAACTGAGGTGTGCTTCCCTATTCCTCAAAGTTCCTAGTTTCAGGACAGCCCGAAACGTGCTGAAATGCACATTCTGGGGTCCTAGGCCCCAAAACAACCCCCAATGTTCAAAAAATTCCAATTTGCCCCAATTTTGGCAAATCTGGTATCGCATCGCATTTTAACCTCCCATACATCTCAAATTGCCACCTGTACATCGTCGGTATGCTGAAATCAACCTTAAGCCCATACATTTGCCTTTAGCCTTTAGCCCATCCAGGTGCAGCATGGACATGAATCATTTCATGTATCTTTTTCAATTCTAAAATATGACCATTAACACACTATTCAAAATTTTTGGACTTTCTCTCTTGGTTTGGACTTTTTTTTGGAGCATATCCTTTCCACTCAACTTCACTTAGTGAGCTAAAAAATTGGGTTTTTTGAGCACTTAATGGGTCAGTTATATACAAATATGGCCTTATTAAGCTAGTAAAAAGTCAAGTGGTAACCTCTAATTTAAAAAAAATGGCTCGCTGAAGCTATAATTCCCAAACTCATGCATGGTGCCTCCATCCAATAACTATAATAATAATAATAGTAGTCTCCTAACTCAAGTTCAATTTTAACACTATGAAGTGAAAATATGACACCATATGAAAAGAGTTTGTTGAATTCAACATATAAGTGGTGTATAGATACACCATTTTAAAAAAAAAAAAGAGTTTGTTGAATTCAATACATAAGTGGTGTATAGATACACCCTTTTTTAAAAAACAAACCATACAATAAATTATCTTATTGGTGGTGTATAGATACACCATTTGTATGGAAAAAAGCATACAAAACATTATCTTATGCATCTGAATCTCGTTATTGGTGGTGTATAGATACACCATTTGTATGGAAAAAAGCATACAAAACATTATCTTATGCATCTGAATCTCGTTCAGAGTCATCAGACTCATGTAATGTATTTGAGCTTGATGGGTCAAGTCTTGCCAAATGATGTTTAATATGGACACGACTTGGATCAGGGATTGTGATACATTTTTCAACATTGTATCCATGCTTCTTTTTAAAACTTCGTGTCCTCGATTTCCAGCAATGAATAATGCTACTAACTTCCACCTCTGTTAATCCCTCATTATTTGGAACCCATTCACGTTTCTTTTGCAAGCATCCCTCATAGAGTTGTTTTATTGTATATCTTCTCGGGAGATTTTTTAATGGCTTTGGTTCATACCATAAAGCTGTAAATGTTATAGGAGTTCCCTTGTCATCCCTTTCTATCTTAGTAACCTTTGCAACCCAAATTGGGCCACCTTGGTCATCCAACTCTGAACCCAAATCACATGCCCAAAGTGCAACAAATAGACCCTCTTCAATCTCATTACATGGTATAAACTCTGGTAAGGGTTTGTCTCCCTTCCTGCCACAATATTTTCGAGGTAAAAGGCATTCCTCTGCTTCCTCCATATCTACTAACATATTTATATCCAAAGGAAAACTTGGTGACCTAGCTTGTTCCGGCCAAAAGGATTCAGAGTATTCAATGCTCATTAAGTTTTCTTGTCTTTCTAAAGATTGGATAAGTGCTTTAGTTGATTTAATTGTCTCCAAATTCTTAGTTGATTGCTCAGGATATTTCTGCATCATACTTTGAAGATGTTTAATGAAGGCTTTCAAGCCTTTCATTTCATCTATGTCAAGTGATTTGTTTTTTGCAAGAACAAATCTAGTTTCCTCCAATGGAATTATTCGTTGTAACAAAGCATATGACTCACTCCATAAATGATCTCCATCTACTGAGTAGTGCTTCCATTGCATCACTGGAATATTGTTATGCATGTGAAACCGAAAGTAGTGTGGATTTGTGTGTCCTATTAGGGCATCATCTCCTGTTTGTAAATGTGGCTCTATAAATGCTCTCCAATCTACCATCCTCTCTAAGATAGCCACTTCTGATTCTTCCTTACGAGAACCTCCAATTTTTTTCCCAATTCGAAATAGCATATCCTCCATTGTCAAAACATCCATTGCCTTCAACTCACCAGAGATAACACTGAAGATTTGATCTATGTCTTCATGTGTATGGCCGACAAGAAGAAAGCCAACTTCCACTTCTTCAAATATTTTCAAACCAACCAACATAGAGCATAAAGCAAATATATATTTATTCTTGTTCTCTCTCCAACAATTATCAGCTTGTATTCGCAATGTGTTAGGCAAACATCCGCGAGCATCTCTGACCTTTCTTATTGCTTTCATGATTGATGTAACAACCTGGTTACTATCATGGTCATGCAAACTATCAATCCATACATCACAAAAGATTCGGTATCCATGTACTAATACTCCACACAAGTGTGTTTTTAGTCCACGTTTGCCCTCCAATGCCGGTGGGATACGTCTATATCGTGGCAAAGTGGTTGTATTCTGGTCCATGCCATCAATGGTGATGCACATGGACTTATTGACATGTGAAATAGCTTCCTCTCCCCAAGAAGCATACAACTTTCGAGCATCCTGCACATGACGTAAATGGATTGATCGCCATTTAATATATCTTCCTCGCTGCTGCTCGCATTTACTATGTTCAATGGCATTTTTTAATTCATCACATGTCTTACATTTTGACATCCTTTGCTTTGATGGTGTCTTGACATGGCAAAAATCTCTACGCCAAATTTTGTACAAGGTTGATCGTGAAATCATGCTCTCGTCTCTGTCTTGTAAAGTTTTATTGACAGTCTCTAGGACGACCTTCTTTGTCATTCCCAAAGGAAGATGTTGTTGGCATTCGACACGTCCATCTAGCATTGTTTGTTGAAGATGAGGCTGCGGTAATGCATGGTCTTCGAGAACTTGCTTTAATGTTGCGGTTGCATTTATAGTGCTTCCATGGCATTTAAGCTTGTACGTATTTCCATGAATTGTATGAATAACTTTTTCTTTCACCTCTGCCCAGATGGTCCAATATGTGCCATGTGATAGTCCAGTTAACCATTGATATCCTCGATTGCAAATGGGTCTCCCATTAACCATGGGTTTCAATCTAGGTTTACAGTGTCCTGTGCTCAAATCTTGATTAGTGCCTTGATGAAGAAAGCATGAAAACTCTTGAAGAAGATAGTTATGTCTATTAGGCGCTGTCTTACTCCAAATACCAAGGCGTATGGCTGCACAATCATCTTTCCCAACTTTTCTAATGCAAAGTCTCTTGCAACAAACTCGCATAAGCATCCTTTCCATATTCTCCTCGGATAGCATCACATGTCTCTTTGGTTCTGGAATTGATGCCATGATTCTTCGCCTCTTCACACTCACATACTTTCTTTTTGTAAATAGTGTCTTGCGTTTTCTAGTTGTAAGACCATCAAACCTCGAATCCATTTCCCTTGAATCTTCATCTTTATAATCAAATGCTGTGTAGGCTTGAGAATTATTTGATACCTTATAATATCTTGGAAATGGCAATCTGGTCGACATGTTCATTGATGTCAATTTGTTGCTAATGCCTCTTGAATTTTGTGGTTGAACTGTTTCTCCTTCGTAACTCAACATTCTCCCATCTATATTCTCTGGCATGCTAGCAACAATATTCTCAGATTCTCTGCCCCTTTTGCCTTGTATTCGAGTGGTAACATCATGATCATTGTCACTAATATCATCAATTCCTGTTATTGCATCACTTATCCCATTGATCTTTGCGTGTATTTTTCTTTGTGGTCCCATCTTATTATTTTCAACACATCTTCTGTCTTTTATATCAATAAGCATGTTTGAGTCACTTGCAGCACAAGACAAGTCTTCTATACTAGTGAGCCTGTTTGAGTCACTTGCAACACAGGATAAATCTTCTATACCAGTGAGCCTGTTCGAGTCACTTGCAACACATGACAAGTCTTCTATACCAGTGAGCCTGTTCGAGTCACTTGCAACACAAGACAAGTCTTCTATACCAGTGAGTATATTTGAGTCACTTGCAACACAAGAAACCTTTTCTGCATCAACATCTGTTACTATAATGTCCTCGATACCTGTGAGCATGCCACTATGATACTCTTGATTACTACTATAGCTTCTTATCAATTTGGATCCCATTTGTGTTATAGTCTTTTTCTTCTGATAATATTCTGTTGTGTCTTCCATGACATTGAAGGAAACTGTCTTGGGCAAACTTGATTTCAAGAAAGCTAACCCCCATTTACAAGTACTATGAACTTGTAGTTGAGACGTAGTATTATGGACGTCTAATTGTGAAGTACTATCCATTGCATTTTGAATGACACCTGCACTAGTCAACTTAATTATCTCCACTATACAGAGAAAACTCTGAGCATAGCCCTTAAAGTTGCCAATTGCTAAAACTTCTCCGAAGCGAGATAACATCTGTACTTTTTCCCCCTGGATATAAGTTTTCTTGATATCTTGAAAGTATGTCTTTGGAACAATTTCGTCTTGGTCCCAGAGTGTTCTGTGTGCTTGCATATCAAATATATCACATTGTAAGATATCTCCCAATGTTTCAAAGTCTCCATGTGGATATTTTAAATGTACTTCAGGATTTACAACGTTGGTGATTATCACTACACATCTTCTCTCACCACAACGTTGAAAATGACACACATTCATAGGATCAAGACTATGAATTCGTCCAAAAGCCACCACTTCATTCTTCTCATATAACACCACATCCATACCCTCTGTTAGGGTGAATACCTGTTTTATGTATAAAAGTAAATTAGCAACTCAAAATGAACATTTAATAAATAATCATTGAGCTTATTATTACTTAATAACTTCTATATCAAAACTAGCAGAGAAGGCATTAACCTAAACCCTACATCCTAAACTTTAAATAATTAATACCAAAACATCTTAACCACCGTAAATCCTAAACTTTAAACATTTAATTCTTAAACCCTAAACCCTAAATCCTAAACCCTAAAAATATAATCATAAACACTAAACCCTAAACACTAAATCTTAAATCCTAAGCCCTAAATCCTTAACCCTAAATACTAAACCCTAAACCCTAACCCTAAAATACAATCAAAATTTTATGATTTTTCTCGATTTGTGCAACATGTTAGATATACCCCCAACCTGTTGCTTAAGCAACAGGTTGGGGGGTATATCCGACCTGTTGCACAAATCTAGAATTTTCTCGATTTATGCAACAGGTCGGATATACCCCCCAACCTGTTGCTCAAGCAACAGGTTGGGGGGTATATCCAACATGTTGCACAAATCGAGAATTTTCTCGATTTGTGCAACAGGTTGGATATACCCCCAACCTGTTGCTCAAGGTTGGGGGGTATATCCGACCTGTTGCACAAATCGAGAATTTTCTCGATTTGTGCAACAGGTTGGATATACCCCCCAACCTGTTGCTTGAGCAACAGGTTGGGGTATATCCAACCTGTTGCATGAATCAAGTTGGATATACTCCAACATGTTGCACAAATCGAGAATTTTCTTGATTTGTGCAACAGGTTGGATATACCCCCAACCTGTTGCACAAATCAAGAAAATTCTAGATTTGTGCAACATGTTTAATATACTCCCCAACCTGTTGCTTGAGCAACAGGTTGGGGGGTATATCCGACCTGTTGCACAAATCAAGAATTTTCTGGATTTGTGCAACATGTTGGATATACCCCCCAACCTGTTGCTTGAGCAACAGGTTGCGGGTATATCCCCCAACCTGTTGCTTGAGCAACAGGTTGCGGGTATATCCCCCAACCTGTTGCTTGAGCAACAGGTTGGGGGGTATATCCGACCTGTTGCATAAATCGAGAAAATTTTCGATTTGTGCAACAGGTCGGATATACCCCCCAACCTGTTGCTTAAGCAACAGGTTGGGGGTATATCTTGGGGGTATATCTAACATGTTGCACAAATCGAGAAAAATCATAAAATTTTGATTGTATTTTAGGATTAGGGTTTAGGGTTTAGTATTTAGGGTTAAGGATTTAGGGCTTAGGATTTAAGATTTAGTGTTTAGGGTTTAGTGTTTATGATTATATTTTTAGGGTTTAGGATTTAGGGTTTAGGGTTAAAAATATAGGGTTTAGGGTTTAGCTTTTAGGGTTTATGATTATTGTTTTAGGGTTTAGGATTTAGGTTCTAAGGTTTAGTATATAAGATCATGAGCTTAGAGTGTAGAATTTAGGGTTTAGAATTGAGAATTAGGTTTTAGAATTTAAGTTATAGGGATTAGGATTTAAGGTTTAGGAATTATAACTATTATATAAGTTTAAGAGCTTAGATTATATAACCTAAGATTTAGGAAACTTTAGGATTTAAGATTTAGGGTGTAAGATTTAAGATATATAGACTATATAAAATATGCATTCTAAAGTATTTAGTTTAGATATATATAGACTATATGTTATATGCTTTCCAAAGTGTTTTGTTTATAGGTATGATACATTGCAAAGGCTTTACTTTAAGTAAGTATAAGTCTACCTAGTCAAAGTATCCTACTGATTAGGGACAAGCACATAGGCTAAAAGCACACCGATTCATATTTTTTTACATTCATGCTGCATGGTGTATCAAAAGGTACGATCCTTTGCAAAGGCTTTACTTTAAGTAGTTACAAGCCAACCTACTCAAAGTATCCTACTGATTAGGAACAAGTACATAGGCTAAAAGCACACCGATTCGAAGAAGTGATGTATGCACACTGATTAGGAAGAAGTGCATGGTGTATGAGAAGAAATGAAAAAGTATTTGATAAGAAATATTCGAAGAAATATATATTCCATATCATGGACATTCTAAGAAATATGTATTCCATATCATGGATACCATGGATATCTGGTGCTTGCTAAAGTAAAAAAAAATGATATGGATGCAATGATACTGTAGTCTTCTAGATTCTATGGTTTTAAATACCTACCTTACAAATACATTATCTAATTTTGCATTCTTTCGACTAACCAACAAGTATTATACACATGGAATCATGGATATCTGATGGTTACTAAAGTAAAAAAATGATATGGATGCAATGATAGTGTAGTCTTCTAGATTCTATGGTTTTAAATAACTACCTTACAAATACATTATCTAATTTTTCATTTTTTGACTAACTAACAAGTATTATACATATGGAATAAAAGCATACATGCTAAAAGTAAGTGTGTAAATTTTAATATTTTCTAAATTTTAAAATTAATTTAATTCTTTTATTGACTACTTTTTAAAATTGAAAGGTTATTAGTATATAATCTACATAATTTTAAATGTTATTAATGTATAATATTAATTATTTATATATTTATTTAAATTTATATAATAATTAATTTATATTTATATTAGTTTTTAAGTTAATAATGTATAGAAGAGCAATATATTCACTAATTCTTCATTGTTTTAAGACTAAGTATTATATAAAGCACATATGCTAGAAGATCTCCTTTCAATTTTTTTCTTAAATTAATGTATTTATATATTTATTTATATAATAATTATATAATATTTATATTAATTTATAGATTAATAATATATATTTTTAGTAAAATTATATTTTAACATTAGTAAATAAAAATTTAATTTATTATATTATGGGGTAAAAATATTATAAATGGATTTCTTTATTAATAAAGTGTAGTGAGAAGAGTTTTTTGAAAAGATTTATGATTGAATTTTGTTTTGAAGTTGTTGCGTACGCAATAGGTAGGACATTTGAGTGGTTTTGAGATTGATAGAGATATTTGTAATAACGTGTAGTGAGAAGAGTTTTTTGGAGGATTTGTGATAAAATTTTGTTTTGAAGTTGTTGCGTACGCAATAGGTAGAGAGGTTTGAGTGCTTTTGAGGTTGAGAGAGAAATGTGTTATAGATTTTTTTTTTTTTTTTAAAGGACTTTTTTGGAGAGATTTATGATTGAATTTTGTTTTGGAGTTGTTGCGTACGCAATAGGTAGGGAGGTTTGAGTGGCTTTGAGGTTGAGAGAGAAATTTGTAATAGATTTTTTTTTTTGGTTGATGAGTTTTTTTGAGAGATTTATGATTAAATTTTGTTTTGAAGTTGTTGCGTACGCAATAGGTAGGGTTTGAGTGTTAAATTTTGTTTTGAAGTTATTGCGTACGCAATAGGTAGGGAGGGGTTGTGAGAGTTTGAGTTAAAGAGGAAAATTTATGGAAAAAAATATTTAATGCTAAAATGGTTTTTTAAGTTGTTGCGTACACACAAGTTTTTTAGAAAAAGATTGGATTTGAAAAAAAATTCAAATTTATAAAAACTTGATTCTTAGAAGTTCTTGCGTACGCAACAACTCACCTCTTGCATCATTTTGAAAATTTTTGCGAATCCTGCAACAGGTTGATGAGAGGAGAGAAGCGTGGAGTGTAAACGAATGATCTTTGAATGAAAGAGAGAATGAAGAATGTTCTACTTATAGTGAACCTAAAAGAGCTAAAAAAACCTTAAAAACTAAAAAAAGCTAACTTGACCTAAAAGCTATCCATTTCCTATAAAACTCTACTTCTCCTCATTCTATCTCACAACTCTCTTATTCTCTTTCACAACTCTCTCCTGGAGCTCCACCACCTCTCCACTCAGGTACTCCCTCCCTCCCTCTTCTCCAACTTCCTCTCTCCCCTCCCCTTCCCGTCCCTTCCCCTCTCCTCCCGCTTCTCCCCTCCCTTCCCTTCCCCCTTCTCCTCTCCTCCCTCCCCAAGGCCGTTTCCCCTCCCCTTGCTTGCTCCCTCCTCCTTCCGGCCCCTTCCTTCCCTTCCCCCTGTCGTCGCTACCACCCCACCCCCCTCCGCCCCCCTTCCCTCCCCTCCGCCCTTCCCACTCCCCTCCCTCCCTCCCGCCCTCCGCCGCACCCCCCTCCTGCCCTGTCGTTGACCCTCTGCCCCCCTTCCCTTCGCCCCCCCCTCCCCCCCCCTCCGCCTCCCCCTTTCCTCCCCTCCGCCCCCAAGCCCCCCCTTCCCTTCGCCCTCACCTTCGTCCCTACCTCCCTGCCGCCCGCCCACCCTCCCCCCCTCCGCCTCCCCCTTTCCTCCCTCCGCCCCCCAACCCCCCCCCTCCCCTCCCGCCCTCCCCACGCCCCCCCCGCCGGCGCGCCTGCCCCCTTCTGTCGTCGGAAGGGGACGGGCGCACCGGCGGGGGGGGCGTGGGGAGGGCGGGAGGGGAGGGGAGGGGGGCGGGCGCGCCGGGAGGGGGGGCTGGGGGCGGGGGGCGTGGCGAGGGCGGGGCGGGCGCGCCGGCGGGAGGGGGGCTGGGGGCTGAGGGAGGGGGGGTGTGGGGAAGGGGAGGGGGGGCAAGGGCGCCCCCCCCCCACCTGTTGCGCACGCAACAGGTGGGTGGGGGGGGGGCCCTCGCGACGCCCCCCGCCCCACCCACGCCCCCCCTCCCCTCCCGCCCCCCCCACGCCCGGCCCTCCTCCCCTCCCCACGCCCCCCGCGCGCGCGCGGTGGGGGGGCGTGGGGAGGGTTGGAGGGGAGGGGGGGGCGGGCGCGCGGGGGGCGAGGGGAGGGGGGGTGTGGGGAAGGGGAGGGGGGGCAAGGGCGCCCCCCCCCACCTGTTGCGTGCGCAACAGGTGGGGGGGGGCGCCCTTGCCCCCCCTCCCCTCGCCCCCCGCGCGCCCGCCCCCCCCTCCCCTCCAACCCTCCCCACGCCCCCCCACCGCGCGCGCGCGGGGGGCGTGGGGAGGGGAGGAGGGCCGGGCGTGGGGGGGGCGGGAGGGGAGGGGGGGCGTGGGTGGGGCGGGGGGCGTCGCGAGGGCGGAGGGGGGGCGGGCGCGCCGGGAGGGGGGGCTGCGGGGGGTGGGGAAGGGGAGGGGGCGAGGGCGCCCCCCAACCTATTGCGTGCGCAACAGGTGGGTGGGGGGGCCGACCCCCCCACCTGTTGCGCACGCATTAGGTGGGGGGCTCTCCTCCCACCTGTTGCGCACGCAACAGGTGGGTGGGGGGCGGCCCCCCACCTTGGGGGCTTCCCCCTCCCCTCCCGCCCTCCCCACGCCCCCCACCGCGCGCCCGCCCCCCCTTCCGGACGGAAGGGGGGGCGTGGCGTGGGGGGGCGCGGGATGGGAGGGGGGGCGTGGGTGGGGCGCGGGGGGGCGGGGGGCATGGCGAGGGCGGAGGGGGGGCGGGCGCGCCGGGAGGGGGGCTGTGGGAGGCGGGGTGTGGGGAAGGGGAGGGGGACCTGTTGCAACAGGTGGGGGGCTTCACCCCACCCGCCCCCCTTCCCTCCCATCCGCCCATCCCTCCCGCCTTCCCCTTCCCTCCCCTCCGCCCCCCCAACCCCCCCTTCTCGCCCCCTGCGCGCCTGTCCCTCTCCCCTCCGCCCCCACGTGCCCTCCCCTCCGCCCCGTTCCCTCCCCTCCGTCCTCCCAACCCTCGCACACCCCCGTCCTCCCCACGCCCCCCCCGCGCGCGTTGGGAGGGGGGTTGGGGGCGGAGGGAAGGGGGGGTGGGGGAGCGCGGGAAGGGGAGGGGGGCATCGATGCCCCCACCTATTGCGCACGCAACAGGTATCCCTCGCCCCCCTCCGCTTCCCTCCGCCCGCCCGGCCCCCGCTCCTCCCTTCCCTTGCCCCTCCCCTTCCCTCACCACATGCACACACACGTGTGGAGAGGGAAGGGGAGGGGCAAGGGAAGGGGGGCGTGGGGAAGGAGCAAGGGGGAGGAGGGCGGGCGGAGGGAAGAGGTGGGCGTGGGTGATTAAAATAAACTAACTAATTAAAATAAAATAATTTAAAAAAATATTTTATTTTAAAAATTAAAAATAAATAAAACTTAAAAAATATTTAATTAAAAATTTATTTAATATTTTGAGTTTGAAAATCATTGTATTTCTCATTTTTTATTTTTGATTGTTTTTCAGAAAACTATAGCTTTCATGGCTTCCAGTTTTGGTTCCAAGGTGTCTTTCAAATACCTTGAACATGCTTGGTATTTTATGGAGCGGAAATCAAAGTATTTTTTGGTGATCACTTCTGAGAACATATGAAGCCCGAAATATTCTGCAGAGGCAGTAAGAAATGGTGGCATGGTATCAAACATCAATATTAAAGAAAACAATTTAATAGAAATTGTGTGCCAAGGAAAGAATGACGAGGTGGTTTACAAGTTACGAGTTACTCCGAAGCACTTCTTGAAACCGTTACCAGATTCAATTGAGGGATCCCAAGAATTACTTAATGCCTTAGAAGCATTGAAGAAAATGTGGGATGCATTTCCAAGTGGTGGTGTTGAACCTTCAGGGGCATTAATTATGCCATCTATAACACACAACCCTCAAGTACCATCAATATCTGTGGCGGTAACCCCGATAACTCCAACAAGTGTAACTACAGTATCTCCAACTGTACCTACGCCATCGACTGCTGCAACTACAGGAACAAGAAGGAGTGATCGTGGAGTAGACTCAAGTGCTATAGCTATTCCTAGAAAGAGAGCAAAAATAACTCCTACTCCACGTGGAGATCGCTCAAGTGCAGGCTATTTAAAACCTGGCGAAAAATTGGATAGCGATGAAGAGAAAGATCAGCAAGAAGAAGATACAAGTCTCGAAGACTTTTCTATAAGTGTGGCGGACTTACATCCTCCAGAGGATGAGGGATACATTTGGGGATTTTCACAATTCAGCGTGGCCACAATGCTTATTGATCGAGCTTCATTGTTCACAAATCAAAGAAAGCTCGATAAGATATTTGCATGCAAATTGTATGAAGATACAAGGAAAACAAGAACTCCCGTTGCCACTAATATCACTCTTCGTCCTATGGCGTTTAAGAGACTTCAAGAAGATGATCCCACATTGCTTGATGTCACATTTCAAAAGCGCGTGGACTTTCTTGATGCTTTTGAGAACTTTAGAAAGAGTGACTTTGTTCGTGGAGAGGCTTTGTATCAAAGCCGATATGGGAGTGACATCGAGAAGAGATACATGCTGGCAAAGAATAGATTCTTAGAAAGATGTAGGTTTGAGCCCATTGATGGGCAACACTTTTGTGAGGCTTGCAGGATCGCCCTTGATGAGGGAAGAAAAGGAAACTTGCCATAGATTGAGTGGATGGAAAAGTTTCAACGGGTCATTTGTCATATATGCATATTTAATGATGACTCGAAGTACATTCTAGAATCAGAGAGGCTGAATTCTGCTCCATTTAGGTTGAAAAAAAGCTCTTCTCTTTCTGAGATCTTGATAAAGGCAAGGGAGTTATGGATGGGCTGTGGAAAGCCACAAACAGTGAAGGGCAGGAGACCTACATCGGAGTACATGACAAAGAGGACTCGGTTCTATAGATGCTTGAAAGGTGTTGTAAGCAATACGCAAGGCATACCAGGTAACAAGGTTGAGGCAAAGGATTTGAACACCGCTGTTGCAAGATACAGGGATGTTACCTGCATTGTCTTCCGTGAGGAATCAGTGTTTCAGAGATCGTGGATGTTTGCCAAGCATATGAAACAGGAAAGATATCCTTTGAGGCACCAGAGCACATTGCAACTCAGAGGAAAGAAATAAAGAAACCGATGTCTATTGTTTGGTGGAGAGCTTTAAGGTTTGTTCCAGATGCAATAACAGAAGAAGTATGCAAGAAGATCCTAAGTGGTGACTGCTTCTTTGGAAAGAAGAGCAAGCATAGCAACTTAGATGAAGTGGTCACCCGAATGATTCAAAGTGAGGCTGCTCTCTCGGCACTATTATTTTTATTGAAATCTGATGATGAGTTAGCTGGCAAGTCAATTGATGTGGATAAGAAGAAAGCACTTAGCCTAGGTCAACTCCTTGATAAAACATGGGCTAGAAAGTGGTTGGCTTCAATGGATGCAGATGCCACACCAACAAAGGATCTAAGAGCTAAAATGCCAAAGGTTGTTGAGACAGAATATATGGACATTAAGAAAAAGGCCTTGCAGTCCAGTACCCAAGGTAGAGCAATTGGTGGTTTAGATGATGGTTCTTCATTCAGCTTCTCTTATGATATCCTACTATCAGAGAATGATACAAAATTTGCACACATCAATGGCATTGATACGGAGCATTTCATAACAATGAGCGGTCATGCTTGGGAGAAGCCATGCGTATTTTTCATAAATGAATTGCAAGACCTTGCAGTGTCACAGATAGTTGAACTTGTGCGGTTTATTGTTGAAGGTCCTATGGCAGATAAGAAAAGATCAACGTTGGTCCTGTTCGTGACAGAATCACAAAGGGATGCCCTATATGCGAGTTTGACATCTTCATTTGGGTATTTACTTTCAAAAGTATACCATGGTATAGTCCTGCGTAATCATATGACTGTCTTGGAAGGCACTGCCATTCAAGTCTTGCAGCCTTTCTTGATGTGCTTCTTATCGAGGGGTGGTGGTAATCTAATCCAAACTCCTTTAAGGACTCTCGAGCTTCATTACTTTGAGGACCATAAGGTTAAGCTTGATGCAGCAATGGTGGATTACAGAAAGCCGATGGATCCTGATGTGATACTAGAGATGACAAAGAATTTATTGAATGATGGGTGGGAAGTAGCATTGTATCGAATGGGTTTTGCTGCTGAGAAATTGCTACGGCAAGGTAAAAATGTAAATGTTATTGATACCCCCCATCAAATTGAGTTCTTTGACACATATTACAGTTGCACTACTTTCTTTGAGGAGGAAAATGTCAAAGAAGAGGGTAGTGAGTCTGAGGGTGATGATTCTAGCTCAGGTGATGATGAGGATGAAAGCTCTGCATGCGATGACTTACAGCAAGAAGAAATCCGCACAAAGAATAAGGGTGATCAATTGTCAACTAGAGTCAAGGAGGTTCCACTCATCATACGGGAAGGTTCACAGCAACAAGAAGTTACAGTAGTACAGCACGTCACAGGTAAAGGTAAGGCTAAAGAGGTGGAAGCACTTCCCTTAAAATTAAAAGTGAGGAAGGCACCCTTGATCTTGGATGAAGGACAGGCAAGTGGATCGATCTTGGGTGAAGGACAGGCAAGTGGATCAAGCAAGGAAGCCTTACTCAAAGAAGGTATGGACGAGGCAAAGCATGACCAGGAGGAGTTACCAGGAGGCATAGATGGTTCTTCAACCATGACCTTACAGACTCCAGAGCAGCCTACTAGTCAGGAACCTAGTAGCCAGGTCCCTACTTACCAAGAACTTGGTCATGAGACTCTAGAGCAGCCTACTAGTCAGGTGCTTGGAACTGAAGAGCAAACTAGTAAGGACCTTGCTACTGAGACTCCAGTCTTAGAGCAGCCTATTAGTCAGGACCCTGGTCGTCAAGGGCCTGGCATTGAGGACATTGGTACTGAGTAACATGTTGGCTAACGGCTTTGTAATCACAAGTTTTGAACTTCTATGTAAAGCTAATATCTAATGAAAAGTTTACTACTTTTTTTATTTCTTTACTCTCATTATTATGTATAAAGATTGTTTATGAGGGCCATTTTATACTTAACGGTGTTTTTTAATACCAAGTGTGGTGTATATGTACACTACTTACACATAAAAGGATTTATCTACACTACCTTTCTAAGGGCTTTATGTACACCACCTTTCTAAAAGAAATGGTCATAAAGGTGTGTGCACACCACTTATACATAAAGGTGTTTATTTACACCACCTTTCCAAGAGAATTGGTCATGTATTGGTCATCTATTGATGTTCTTACGTGATTATGAAGATGTTTATGTAGACCACTTTGTAAGAGAATTGGTCATCTATTATTGGTCATGTATTGATGTTCTTAGGTGATAGTTGCTCAATTCACAAGAAGTTATGAAGATGTTTATGTAGACCACTTTGCAAGAGATTTTTGTGAAGTTATGAAAATGTTTATGTAGACCCCTTTGTAAGAGATTTGGTTATGCATTGATTTTTGTGAAGTTATGAAAATGTTTATGTAGACCCCTTTGTAAGAGATTTGGTTATGCATTGATGTTCTTAGTACTTAATTATTAAATCTTTTGTTTTGAGTTGGCAAATCTAGTTCAAAATCATTAAATCTTTTGTTTTGAGTTGGCAAATCTAGTTAAAAAACAACATTACTAGTATATTCAAAATTTTTGGACTGTTTTTTAGTCCATTTCTCAAATTGGACTTTACACAAGTCCAAAAATTTTGAATAGTGTGTTCATTGATGCTTGAATCTACAATGATGTGTTATTAATTTTCTAATTTAGAAATTAGTAATGTGTTTCAAGCATCCAATTTCAAGTTCTAAGTGACATCAAATGTCTATGCACTATGTTTCACAAAGAGAAGTTCGTTTGGTAGGGCTTAGGAATCATTTTCAGTAGGGGAATGAATAAGCTAGAAGAACAAAGAGCTTAGCATCTCATTTTGTTGAGAGTACTCTCTCACTAGTTTCAACACACGATCTTTTTTCCCCTCCAATATGTTGATCTTCATTTGTAATGCTGCAAGAGTTGACTCATGCTACAAACCAAATTTGTAAATGTTACCAAAGTTATAACAATACCTAAAGCTTCATGAACTCTGTATGTGGAAAATAAACCTAAGAAATCAGTTTCTACTATGATATCTGCGAAAGGATGTTGATAGCTGCCTTTTACAAATAAGATACAAGCACATCTAAACTACAATGCGAGTGCAATGACACTCCTGAAGCAGGGAATGTTTCAAAATGAATGGCTATGCAATGGAAAAAGAACTCTATTGAGGTAAATTGCAGAACGAAAATTTACAAACAACCTTGTGGAATTAATCATCCTTAATTCCTGGATATAAAGAACAGTGTTTTCCTTCTTTTTTAACTTTTTTCTCATTTGTTGGGGAGCAGAAAGAGATATATTAAACTAACAGGAGAGAAAATCAAACTGGGGTGAGAAGAATATTGCTGTGTCTTTTTTGGATAAAACTAAGTGCTCACAAGACCATGATTAAGCCTGTGGGAGAAGATCTATACTGAAAAACAATTTGAAAAAAAGTAAAACCTATGACTGATTTTAAAGAAATAAAGTGCTTCACAAGGTCATTCTTCTACATTGGCAAAATAGTTAAAAAAGCAAGAGTCACTTCTATAGCCAACTCCACAGCAGAAGGCTTGCCACATGGTACACACAATGCACAACCATAGTTTCCAACTGGAGAACCTCTAGTCTCTGTTATCCAAAGAGTCACATTGACAACTCCTGTGCTTTCACCTTTACCCTATGCAACTGCTACTGTGAATGCATTGAGCTACTTTTACCTCCTGCTGTTCCACCTCCGCTAATAAACCTATGCTCCAAGCTTCTGCACCCAATCAGGTTGGGCCCCTTACTATTATACTTAGCCATATTACCCACCATACCAACCATCTCCTTGAAGATGGACTGCACTACACAAGCTTGACATCAAGAGGATAAAGTTATGGACGCGGCCTGGATGGGTTGAGATAGTGCCAACTCCAAAAGTAATGATCGGTTCCTAGCACAAGGGAATGCATGTAAAATCATAGATCTCTGAGGTGAAGGCAAGGGGATATCAAGACATAGCCTTACATTGTGGCTCCTCCCTGGCGTAATCGGATGTATGTGGGGAAGAGCGGCATGCTAAAGGTATACATCCTCAGCTGCTCCTGAAAGGGGATTTTCGCTCCTGTGAGCTCTCTCCCTCCCTCCCGCAGCCTCTACCTCCCCTTGCTCACCCCCGCCTCGGCCGCCCTCACCCCCTCGCCTCTCTGCCCTCAACCCTCGCCGCCCTTCGTCTCACCCCTCCCACCCCCCGTCTCACCCCCTCGCTGCGCCCTCCGCCCCCCTGCCTCGCCTCTCCGCCTCACCTCTCCCCCTCACTACGCTCTCCCCGCCTCTCGCTTCGCTCCCCACCTACCCTCGCTCCCTCGCTACGCCCCTCCCCCTTGCCTCGTTCTCCTCCCGCCCCCCCTCGCCCCTTGCCCCCCCTCGTTCCGCTCTCCACCCGCCGCCCCCCCTCGCCCCTCGTTCCCCACCCGCCCGCCCCTCGCCCCTCCCGCCCTTCCGTCGCGCCCCCTCGCCCCTCCCGCCCTTCCAACCCCCCTCCGCCTTTCCGCCCCGCCCCGCCCCACCTCAGTCGTCCCCCGCCCTCGCCTCTTCACCCCCCCCCCCGCCCTCCATCCTCTGCCCCCACCCCCGCTCTCCACCCCCGCCCCCTCTGCCTCCCGGCCTCCCGCCCTCGCTTCCACCGCCATCCCTCCCCCTCACCTTCGCCCCCCGCCTCCACTCCCGCCTTCGCCCTCTGCCTCCGCCCCCGCTTGCGCCTCCGCTTCCCCCACCCGACTCGCTTCGTCCCGTTTCGCCTCACCCTTCTTCATCACACCCAGGCTCCATCCCCCTCGTCTATCCCCCCCCCTTTTTTGGGTGGCAGCCTCTTCTTCATAGGAGGTCTCGCAGTTTGTCTTGGCGGTATGGCGGCTCCCTGCCCGGAACCGGAGGCCCAGTCGGACCCTCCCTCTCCAAATGCCTACCGCGTTATCTTGACAGAGCAACAATCATCTCGGGTACAGGAGGTTGCCAATGACTTTGCCCTTACCTCTGTCTATGGCAGAGTCTGGACATTCCCCCTCCAGATCAGCCATCAGGGACTGGCTCCAGTCCACTCTCATGCTAGAGGACAGCCACATTGAGGAGGTGGCCCTTATGGGAAGGGGCATCTTCTGGCTTAAACTCTCTACTGCGAAAGCGGTGAGCAACCTGATTGCTGGTTCCCCCACATCTGTGGATGGAAAGATCATTATGATAGTCCCTTGGTACCGTGGATTTAGTGCAGCGGATTTTGATGCTCGTTTCCGCATACCTCGCCACCCAGTGACGCTAGTTTTTTCAGGCCTTGCTGCTGAGTTGCGACCGATTGTCAGGGACCTGGGCTCCCACTTTGGCTGGGTTATGCATGACACTTTCGCCGACGCGGTTACTACGGCAGGAGCCCCTCGAGTCCGTGTGGCTGTGGCGGACCCTGTGTCTCTCCCTGCAGTGATTGAGATCGTGACAGATGCTGACAGCATTACCCAGAGCATGGTAGTCACAGGACAGCCAGGCCAGTGCCTGAGGTGTCACGGCTTTGGGCACCTGGCTGCTATTTGTCCACGATTCTCCACAGTTTCTCTCGGCCCCCCCCCGCCCCCTCCCCCTCCACCCCCTCCCCCCCCTCCGAACAGCCACGTCAGGAGGAGCAGAGGCAGTCGGAGTCCGGTCCAGAGATAGCTGGTGGTTGGACTGAGGTCAGAAGGAAAAGAGGAAAGAATAAGAAGATTTTCGAAAAAGGCAAGGAGGCAGAGGTTACCCAACCTACAGCAGCGCCTCAGAGACCTGACAGGCAGCCGCCCTAGGGTCCTGGGAGAGCTGCTTCTTCGACGGTAGCCCGCCCTCCACAGCCTCAGGTCCCCCTCTCTTCTGCTCCCCAGCCCCCTTCCACTCAGTCCCAACCCCTTCCCCAGGCGCACCCCCCTCTTCCTGACCCACAGCATCAGCCCCCGCCTCTTCCTCTTCAGTCTCCTCTTCCTTCTCCGCCCCAGCCCCAGGTGAAGCCCCATCCCCCCCCCCCCCTCTCTCAGCTCTCCTGTAGTGTCAGCTGTACCGACGGTTCCTCAGCCGCGGGAAACCCCCACTCCCCCTCCTCCACCCCCCCCGCTAGTCGCCTCCGTGGAGTCTGAGTTGCCTACCCCCCA
The DNA here is from genome assembly GCF_047967505.1 of Dipteris shenzhenensis. Lineage (NCBI taxonomy): Eukaryota > Viridiplantae > Streptophyta > Polypodiopsida > Gleicheniales > Dipteridaceae > Dipteris > Dipteris shenzhenensis. Next base: position 38,044,093 of record NC_141597.1, on the reverse strand, counting down.
GCCACCTCCCCCTTCCCCCCCACAAGCAGGTCACCCTGAATCTACACCACCACTAGAGCAGTCTTCCCTGTCTGCTAGCCCCTCAGTTGCAGACTCTGGTGGGCCTCAACTTCAGGAGAGAGAGCTTCCTCACGACTTCTACAGATCTGGCCCCTGGGACTACTTGGATGTGGCCGACCTTGGAACCGCTTGTCTCAACATCAGTATCTTCTTGCTCCGTAAAGGGGCAGATGGGAAGATCGTAGCCTTGGCCCCGAGGGATGGCCCTAGCTTTGCTTTCACATTCCTCAGCGACGGCACCGAGACTTGGACAGACGACTCAGTCTAGGAGGCTCTCAGAGAGCAGACGCATGCTTAGGTTTGCTCCTGGATAGGCCCGTCCGGTGGACAGCTTCTCGAGACTCAATGGTCCGAGGGTGACGTGCGCCTGCGGTGGCGTTGCGCCGCCAAACGCTTCAGATTGATTATGATCCTCAGGCCCCCTCTATCGTGGCCCCTACCCCAGGATGTCAGAGCCTGGACCCCTCAGAAACTCCGAGCCTTCTACGGGATGACTACTTCAGAGATCTCGAGTTGGCTCAAGAAAGCATTTGTTCATGGTACTAAAGGCCTTACGCCTTTGCTAAAGGTGTTGAAGAACGGGCAGGACGATCCCGCCTCCCCCTCCAAACCCTCTCATAAGCGTCAGCGCCTCCATTCCGACATGTCAGCTTCTTCATCGACATCTGCTGCGAGCAGACAGTTGTTCGCAGCCTATGAGCCTACACCTTGTCTCCTGGAATGTGAACGAGTTTCATTCTTCTGGCACCCGTGGTCCTAGGAAGCTCATCTTGAGACAGGAACTTCAGCCAGCAGTGATTGGTCGCTTGGATATACTTCTGCTCCAGGAGCACAAGCTTTCTGTGGCTCATTCCCATAGCTGCGGGAAGATTCTCCCTGGACACTCTCACACTTATTGGGAGCCCTCGATCGGTGCACAGGGGAGGAGTGGCGGTGTCTGTACTTCCGTGTGCGAGCAGTTAGCCCAAGGAGTTTTTGGTCATGGTACATTGATTTCAGGCCGTGCCCTTTGGGTAGGCCTAGAGTTGGAGGGTTCCAAAATAGGGATCCTCAACATCTATGCTCCCACAGACCTCCGATGCAGAGCCACCTTCTGGAGGACACTTACAGGGATTCTCCCAGACATGGATTCTTGGATTGTTGGAGGTGACTTCAACAATCTGGAGACCTTGGAGGACCAGCAGGGCAGAGGACCAGAGTTTACAGGTATGGCTCAGGCAGAGCAGTCCGCTTGGGACTCCTTTATCTTCGCGACAGGAGGTAGGGACAGCTGGAGAGACCCGTCCTTCCGCCGTTGGCACGGGAGCTTGGACTTCTCGTGGGGCTTCCGCAGGGAAGGAGGCAGACTCCTGGAGAGACTGGATAGATTTTATGTCAGTGATTGGTCCATCAGCAGAGGCGGTCAGGTGGGTATAGTGCCAGGGACGACACTTTCCGACCATGTGCCTGTGCTCTTATCATTAGATTCGACAGCTCAGTCCCTTCCTCCCCGTTCGTGCCAGATCCCTGACTCCATCTTCTTGAGGGAGGACGTGCGCAGTAGTATCGGTAGCCTTTGGGACAGAGATTGGGGCGAGTGCATGGATCTAGTTGATTCGGTGGCGCAGGATTTGCAGGAGTCTAGCCAGATTTGCCAGCTCGCAGCCCTTCAGGTTCGACAGGAGTGGTGGGGCAGAGAGAGAGCTCTTCGTAGAGACCTCGCTTCCATTCAGCGACTCCAGTAGGCAGCCCCGGGCTCGGAGGAGCTTCGGATCCAGGCCCTTCGAGCCAGAGCCCTTCTTGAGGAGACTCTCCAGCGCCGTTCAGAGTTTTCCTATCATGCCTCCCTCTCATTCTGGGCTCGGAAGGGCGACCGGATGTGCAGGGAGTTCTTCAGGACGCATGGCCAGAGAGCAGCAGGTGATCAGCTACGGAGTCTGAGGACAGCGGAGGGGCACATCGTTACTGATCCGGGTGAGGTCTTGGGGTTGGCTACCGACTTCTACAGGACCCTTTTCCAGCAGGAGCAGCTTGCCCCTTGCACTCGACGTTCCCGCGAGGAGGTGTGGAGGCATATTCCAGCCCTGGTTCAGCCCAACATGCAGGCAACGCTGTTCGCACCGTTCACTACTGACGAGATGTTGGAGGCCTTGATGGCCATCGATGGGCAGAAATGCCCTGGCGAGTATGGGCTATCTCGCGCTTTCTTCACCTCCTTCTGGGATCAGATCCATCAGCCCCTCCTAGCAGCCCTCCAGAGGATTTTCAGCAACGGATATATGCCAGAGAGCCTCTCCTCGGGACTGATTTGCCTCATCCCGAAGGAAGGAGATCGACAGGAGATCCGTCAGTGGCGCCCGATCACTCTCCTCTCCACTGCTTACAAAATCCTTGCCAAGATGATCAGCGCCAGAGTTCGGCCTCTACTTCCTGACCTCATTCATGACACTCAGACAGGCTTTGTCCAGGATCACAGTATCCTGCATAATGTCTTCACTTTCTCAGAGGCGGCGGAGTGGGCTCAGCACAATGGGTCACATTTAGCCATCCTACTTCTCGACTTAGAGAAGGCCTACGATCGAGTGGACTGGTCCTTCCTGGAGGGTACTCTGGAGCGACTAGGGTTCCCAGCAGGATGGATACAGGGTATTTCAGCATTATACAGGACGGCTTCCAGCAGGGTCATCATTGGCGGCAGGATGGGAGAGCGATTTCGTTTGGAGAGATCAGTGCGTCAGGGTTGCCCCCTTGCTCCTTACCTGTTTCTCTTCTTTGCCGAGGCCATGACATACTACCTTCGGGCGAGGTCGACCGGGATCCGGGGTGTTCGACTTCCCTTTAGGGAGGACATGGAGCTCCTGGATTCAGAGTATGTAGATGACACAGCACTGTATGTTCAGGATGATGAGATGATGCTGGAGAGGGTGAGGCTGGCCCTAGAGGTCTTCTACTCGACAGCCGGTGCGAAAATCAACTGGAACAAATCAGTTGGTTTTCTCACAAATCCCAGGGCGTGCTCACAGTGGGGGAGGTTTTTGGGTTTCAGGTGGATCCCGCGGGGACAGACAGCTAGATATCTCGGCTTTCAGGTCGGCCTGGATATCATGCCAGCTCAGCAGTTTCTCCCGGTGCTAGATTCCATTCGACGGAAGCTGGCTTTCTGGAGCACTGCTAAGCTCTCTCGCAGGTCGTGCTCTTGTAGTCAACCAGGTTCTCCTAGCCACGGCATGGTATGTGGCTTCTTGTTGGTGTTTCTCGAGATCCAGCGTGGCACAGCTTAGGAGGTTGGTCCGGAACTTCCTGTGGTCTGGGGGGGACGGTCTCTCAGATACCAGAGCCACGGTTGCCTGGCAGACAATCATTCTTCCGCAGGCTGAGGGTGGCCTGGGGGTCATCGATCCTGAGCTTCAGAGTCAGGCCCTACTGGGCAAGTTAGTTATCCGCGGTTTGACCCCCAGAGGGCAAACGTGGAAGATGTTACTTCAGCAGGGGGTCAGTTCTTGTGTCCCGTGCCGAGGTGGAGAGTGGCTACATTCCTCAGGTGGATGTTCACTTCTGCCCCGCTCACTCAGTCCCGCTCCCCACTCTTGTAGCCTTCTCATGGTTTGGAGGTCAGTCTCATTTAGTCCCCTCCTAACTGTCAGAGGAGGAGATCGATCGCCAGCCGCTCATCTGGAATGACCAGGTCAGAGATGCTGAGGGCCTTCAGCTGGGGGAGAGATCACACATCAGGTGGGATGGCTGGATGCGGGGGCCAACCCGGTCCCTTCGAGTTTAGAGGGACACGTACAGACACTTGGATACCGCTGCTCTAGCAATCGCAGCTGGAGGTGCCCGTGGAGCTCAGGTGAGACGCATGGAGATAGACGGAGCGATTCCAACCGGTTGGTTGGTTCCACCCGAGATTCAGACCCTCATGCCTGGTGATGACCGTTGGTTGGGACCGTTCACCCCCCGTGGCATCCCAATGGTGGTTGCAGGTCGGATGGACGACACTTCGGTTTCCTTTTTTGCGGTTACGGGGGACGGCCGTCTCAGGAGAGAGGATGTGCTCATCGACCCACTACTCCCATGGCAGAGGGTTTGGGTCATAGGCCTCGTGGGAAAGGTTTGGCGGACCGATCCCAGTATAGCGCAGGATCAGCTGCAGTTATGGCGACTTTGGCTCTGGGAGGGGCGGGCCTTGTCAGAGCTTGATTGGGACCCAGGAGAGTGGAGATGGCCAGAGACTGTGACAGGTCGCCTACAGCACGACATTGAGCAGGATAGTTCTCGGGAGGATGCAGAGCCGCCTGCCCACCCAGCGGCCCAGTTGGTATGCTCAGGGTATCTCCAGGTTATTTTTGCGGCCTTCTGGAAGGCCTTGTGGGAGAGCTGGCGACCGCGGAAGATCTCCTACTTCCTTTGGCTTCTCGCCCACAAAGGTCTTCCAGTGGGGAGCTGGTTGCGACAGGTGGGTCACGATGGACGCTGCCAGATTTGTCATGAGGACGAGGAGTCACCAAAACACTGCCTATGGAGCTGCACTCGCACCCAGGAAGTGTGGAGGTGGACCTTCGGGATCCTTACTCACGCAGCACTGGAGTTAGGTATGATCACTTGGGGCGCGTTCTGCTGGTGCAGCACCGCACCTGGCTTCCATCACTTGTTCGAGGCATGTCCGCAGGACCCCACGTTCCTTATCACACAGGGGACGTGGGGGCCGCTCGAGAGCATTCCGCCGCACCTGGCAGAGGCTGACACAAGTTCTCAGGAGAGGCAGCCAGTCTGGGATATTATTAGCAGCATCACATGATGGCACATCTGGACCTTGCGCTGCGCGCAGATCCTCGGTGGCACCTCCCTTTCGCGACTGCCCAGGTCATGACTGACATCTGGAGTGAGATTATACACACCCTCAAAGGCCAGTGGGACCAGATACAGGTTGGGCTGAAAGGGAGAAGCGGAGACGTTTCCTCCGTGATTGGGACACACAGGGCCTCTTCTTCGAGCATACTTCGCAGGGCCTTCAGTGGCGCTATTCACCACCTCTCTGGCTGTTCATTCACACTCGCCTGATCCCTCCGTGAGAGAGAGCTTTACTTTTTTGTTTCCCTTTTGGGCTGCGTCCGATTTGTGAACGCAGTCCCGTCAGTTGCAAAGCTGACCTCATGTATCTTGTTTTCGAAGTAATATAACCAGCACTGTTTTTTCGGCAAAAAAAAAATACATCTCAGCTAAGGGTCTCCTGAATTGAATCCACAAATATCAAGCATGCTCATTCATGCCTGTGATAGTGACATGTATCTAGAGATGAGTAAATCCACATAGACCCATGTCTGTATAGGTTTGTTCGCAAATCTCTGGCTTATGTGTGCATAGCATGCACTGTGTGTAGTCCTTTCTTCTAGCTCGAGTGTGTCTCAATGTAGACAACAAGATCTTTCCCTCGGTGCCCAAGGGTGATTATAGACCGTGCTTTAAAATTATGATCTCACACAGGCTCATAAATTTACACACCTACACAAACAAAAACCATTTGAACAAGGCCTCTGCCAGCTCCAAAGATGAGGGACAGCCCCATCATGATGAAGGTTCGCACTTATGAAAGAATATATTGAACCTTTCCTTCTTGAAGGAGATAGGCCCTGGCACTTCTCCAATCACATGAAAAGACTGGCGATTCAACATCACTCGTTCATTTACTTCTCTTTCAAATCTTGTGGAATGCATGCCTTTTCACATCTCATAAAAGAATAAAAGGACAGAAGCACATAAACAGCTAATAAAACCAAATCAACCCCATAATGGAAATGGAATAAAATCAAGAAAGTACATCAAGTGGGAAAGCCAACAAAGGCGAGTCTCACTATTGAGCCATATCTAAACAATCCAATGTAAAGAGTAAAAGTCAACCTCATATCATGTTTATGAACCAAAAGAAGTCCAAACCCTGACAAGAGCAAGCCCCTAATCTGTATCATCCTGAAAATCTGTTTTCATCAACCATATGTACAATTCTATATTTGACTCACGAATGCAAGCTCTTAAGCAATTGCAATGATTGCTCTACATTCATCTAGATCTCTCTCTTATATCAACTTCAGCTCAGCTTCACAAGGACATTGCTACTAGACGTATTAGATCAAGCAAAGAAAATCCTCTCCATAACTTGTTTAGCATAAAATGGCTACCCAAATGCATCACCGGAGATGAAAATCTTTCCAGTATCCAAAAAAAAAAAGAGAAATTGTCCAACCTTCATTTCAAAAAGCTGATTCTCCAAAGAACTTCCACTGTACAAATGTCCTTGCCTGGCTTCTCCATTGTTTGGAACAGATGCAGGCAATAGCACAAGGGGGTCTCGATGAGAATATAAGTCCCAGGATTGATTTGAGCTCCTGATTGAATCAGAAAATGGACTAGACAATGTTCTAACTCTGCAAAAACTATGTTCATAATCTTTGCATTGTCCAAATATATGTGCCTCAGGTATGACCAAAGGTTTAGTTCTGGGCCCTAGGCCCTGCATCATCCATGCATCAAAAAACAATCCTTCAAAAAACCCATGAAACTGTGATCCTTCTTGCTTCTGTCAACTGGCAATGAGACCCACTTACACAAGCCTCAAACAGAAACCCTAATCTAGCTAACTTTGAAGAAGAATGTTTCTGGCCTACCTCTAGTGTACAGTTCCCTGACAACATTTCCAGTAACAGTATCCCACACGCATACACAACCATCTTTTGAACCAGATGCTACACACCTTCCATCAAAATTGATAGCTAAAGCTGTAACTCGGGACCTGTTTGGAACGCCACAACAAGTGTTTATATTTTATAATGAAGAACCTGTTTAAACCTACACGCCTAATAGCTAGAAGCATGCAGGAAAATACGATGTAGTGCTCATGCCAGCTTCACTTGAGTGAGAAATTCGGGGAAAAGACCACTAATATCAATGTTAGATACACATAATGGCCATTGATTCATAGCTCGAACAAATATTTTCCCATCCGTTGTCCCAACATACAATGACTGCTCATTGGGATGTAAAACAAGGGAATTGATTGCTGACTGCAATTGAATCGACTGCAAGAGCTTCCCAGGACCTAGTCCCCAAACCTTGCATCAAATGTCACAATTCATAGGTCTACCAATCTGGACCATATCACACTCCTACTGTGTAAAGCATTATGGAAGAAAAGGTAAATGCATACATGGAGCAGGAAAGTGATCAATTATCTGATCCTGAGTAGCCAAACAAACCTGCAAATCATATTAGAGCTGATACAACCACTAAGCATATAACAGAGTGAAAGGACAGCTGGATCACCATGGTTATTTGCAACGAGAAGGGAAATACATCATAATATCCCCTCTGAAAAGCCACGTTGCAAAAAAGCAGTGGGGAAATGAAGAAAGCAGAGGATCAAGAGTTAGGAGAAGGGTGCCTGTTTTACAATGACAGGTAGGCTGCATCGCAACTCTCCTGGTGAGAAGGTGAAGAAGAGCTAAATATAATATAGCATGGCTGATTTTGGGGTACGCTAAAGATGGCTTGTCATTTGAATCTGACCATCCTCCCATAAAACTCAACCCTGAAGCTAATTTTTTTCTCAATGCCATCATCTACACCCGAGATTAAAAGCGAATCATCATCAGAGAAAACCAGACAGCTGACTCCTTTGTGATGTGCAACCCAGGTCGCCATTAGGTTCCAGCTCGATTGAAACCTTAGAATTCAACCATGGGGGAAAGTTAATTGTATAGCCAGGGGAAGACTACGTGTACCATGATAACAACAAAATATTAAACCTCAGATTTAAGGAACATGCACCTCCCAAAGATAGATTTTCTCGGACAAGCCGCCCCCAGCCATCTAAGCACCATTGTACGTCCAAGCAAGTGGTATAATCGATTCAACAGGGTAGCACCTATCAGCTTGAATCTGCTCTGAGACAAAACCGATCCGCCGTCGAAGCCTCACCTGGGATACTTTTCCAAACTCAAGACTACAACGTCACTGTATTGAAATGAGTGCAACGAAGATTACAACGTGTGGACGTGCCTAGTACATTGCTCACTTGGAGTTCATGTATAGGAAATATATGACGGCGATCGCTTGATTCACAAAGGCTCATTTCCATCAAAGTGTCACTCTTTCTCCATCTAGCCGAGCTTAAAAGAGTGCCAATTACCTTATCCAATGCCCAAAAGAAAATCTCGCCACTGCCAACCATGCCATTCCGTTGTATTTGCGAGGCTGCCAAAGAATGATGTCCCAAACAGACCAATCCATTGCGAGGGCAGGCACAATTCAAGCGACGGGGGAGATGGTGTCCGGTGGCGAGGTCCCAACAAGCTAATCCAGCATCGGCAACAGAGGAGAGCTTCTTTGGGGCAAGCCAGTGTGCTGGAGGGGATGGATCAAACTAGAAGATGTGAAGGAAAGATAGAAACCATAGCCAATTTGGAAAATTTACAGCCGCCATCAGTCCACAGAGCGCAGCACGGACTGGCCGTGAGACTTTTTAATTCAAAGTCATCGTAATTGCCGTAAAAATTTACAAAATCTTCTATAGACTCGTGTGCTTCATAAGAGGGGAAAGGCAAAGAGAGAGGGGGCAAGAGGGATGAAGAGAGACCGAAAAACCAAAGAGAGGTAGAGAGTCATAAAAGGGATAAAAATAACTTTAAAAGATTGAATTGAAGGGGCAACTAGATTCCAATGCTTAGACTACCATACATAGCTTTTGCTTGACTTGAGGGCCTTTATTCATTCTATATATCCAAATAATTCATACCTTAAGCTTTATCTCATCAAGTATAAGAGTCTTACATAGTTTTTGCTTGACTTGAGGACCTTTATTCATTCTATATATCCAAATCATTGAAAAATGGCTCTAAAGGCTACACATGTTATAGAATTTTGTTTGGAGAAATAGATATGGACGAGGCATTTGAGCCATTCAATTTCACTCAATTTACTAATCTAAATAGCCAAGACATAGGACCAATCTCATAAGCAAGTTGCGACAATAGGCATGGGCTCTGGGCTCTAGCTCAATTGCTCCTTGAGAGTATAGAAATTGATGTTTATTTTATGCAATTTGGTGAACTTTTTTCTATCACTTTTTTTTGCTCTAGACATTATGCTTACCCGGGGGATTCACAAGGGGAAACTTATGATATCACCTGAGTGTACAATAGGGGGTTTTTTTGAAATGAGGCATAAGCTTATACATTAGGGGTGGGGGCCCTTTTTTTTTCCCCAATATTGAATTTAAGCTAGGGGGACCATGTCATATTTAAGAAGGGGGGACATAATATAGGTTACCTTGGGTAACTAGTCCAAACAAGTTTGATTTTGTGTATGGTTTTAAATAGTCATAGGGAAAGTAACCTAAATTTGCTTATTATGTAATCTAAATGCTTGAGAGAGAATGTAGATTTAAGGAAAGGGGGGGACATAATGGAATTTTGGTGGTATCTTATAAGCTTAAATAGGGGTGTTTTATCATCCTAAGTGGATCTTAAATAGGGGGTTTTCTTTAAGTTCATGCACGCAGGTGACATCCCCCTTTAATGAAGAGTGAATCCCCCTTGTATGCTTATCTTAATTTATTTTGTGGACATGCTTTGAAGTAAATATTATTTTGAGAAAAGTACTCTATCTCCTAATTCCTTTTACATGCTTTGAAATGATTTTGCATGCTCTTCAAGATCACATATAAATTTATAAAGGAAAATAGGTTGAACATAACTCTGACATTGCTTTACAGCATACCTCTAACATTGATCTAACTCTAGCATGAAGCACACAACTCCCACATTGATCTAATGCACCCATTTTCTAGAGCAATCCTTGTACCTTGAAAATACTAGCCCCTTGATTGCCACTTGACTCTTTGAAATACTATTTGCAAGTCAAAATGTTGACTCTAGCGATCATGTGTACAATACTATCGATTTGGCATTGGGCAACATGCATCATTAAAAGATCTATCTTTTAACTATTTGTAGAAAACGAGAAGGAGAGAAGAGATGAGGAGTTGGATAAGCAACATTCATGCAATGTGGTAGGAGGAAGCAATGGAGGAGAACCATAACAACGAGATACTCCAACACATCATGTATAGTATTGACTATCAATCTTACAAAATAAGGAGGCCCCTTGTGCTCCACACCTTACACACAAGGCACCACCTTACTATATATGCTACCAAGTCCTATCCAATATCCACATGTTCTAATCACCTTGACTATCAAATCTTAACACCCCCCTCAATATGAACTAAGAGAGGAGTATTGCACTACATCAAGTAATATACAAAATGCAAGAAGCCTTTATCAATAGGCTTATTACAAGGTTTTGGATAATAAGGAGACATGGTACAAGGACTAGAAAAGTGTATTTGGTAAATAATTGATTAAGGTCCCTTCTTCCTTTTTAGTGGTGCACTCTCTACTCAAGTGGCCATCTGTCCTTTTATGCATAGGGTGCTTCTTAAAGCGGTTTCTTTTTGTAGTAAGAACAATGCTTCATAATAGTTGATGTGCTCGATGTAGATGCTCTAGTGGACTTACTTCTTCTTCTCATCGAGAAGACAAGAGATAACACCCTCATGTGTACGATTGTGTACATTTTTCAAAGTTGTGACCAAATTAGAGTATGATTTTGCCACATCAAGAGAAGCATCATGATTTCACACTCCTCTTCAATTATAGCTTTTAGTGATGCGTTTTGGACCATAAGCCCCTTTGTGCAAAAGTAAAAAATGCCAATATCACCTTGAGTCATCTCAAGGCTAAAGGCGCACCATGTAATTTTTCCATCTTATCCCGTTTTAGCAATGCTAGCTGTTTCAACTAACATCTACTTTGCTAGTTTCTATGACAATGCTAGCTATTTCAACTAACATCTACTTTGCTAGTGAAGATAGAGACTAACATCTACTTTGCTAGTTTCTATGACAATGCTAGCTATTTCAACTAACATCTACTTTGCTAGTGAAGATAGAGATTACAATGCAATCTAATCTGTTATTACAAGGCTTAATATGGAAAAAGATGCCAAGAATAGCCTAGAAGGCTTTTTAAGGATGAAAATGCCAAAAAAACATCTTTCGTGCTTGATGCTACATCACGGGTCTTCTACACATCACTGTTGTTGGCTTTTAGCTCAGTCATCCTTATGCCTTTCTGTAGTTACATTAATTCTTGGTATAGCTACTAGCAGCTTGTCTATGCATCAAGTTCTGCATTTGTAGTCGTGTCCGTCTCCTTTTCCTTTCATGATTCATTGAGATGCTTTGAAGTGCAAGTCTTATAGTTTCTTATTGTTGGCTACCTCTTGTTTGTGCAGGCTGTAGGAGCATTCATAGCTTAGGTCGATGTAGTTCTACTTGATGTCCATCTAGTACATTGTTGACTGAGTCTTTGTAATATGTTTTTTATTGCATCTCCTATCTTCCTTTAGTTTTCTAGATTAAGCGATTTTCTCTGAATAATAGAATAGGGAATGATTGAATTCGATGAGTAGAAGAGTCTCTCATGGATTGTTTAGGACTCACTCATAGAATAGGATAGGAGAAGGACTAACTCTCTCTCAAATATCTCATAAGAAGATATGAATGAATGGAATAGATAGAAATCTCTCAATGGAATGAAAGAATGCTACTGAACAGAATCACTCAATCTCAAGCTTTCACTCTCTCATAAGGATTGAAATGCCTGAACAGAAGGCAAGGTAGCTTTGATACCATGAACAAATATGGAGAGGGAGAGAAGAAGAGTGGAGATGAGGAGAGGGCACAGACCTCAAATGAATAATACTACACTATATAACATTGAAAAGAATAAATATATACATATCCATTTAGGGTTAGGGCTACTATTAGGGTTTTCAATCCTATACTTTTACAACATTATTTTGTGTTAGTGTTATGCGGAAGATGAACATGATGTTGGAATGAAACTTCGACAATCTAGAAATCCTAGATTCCACCCAAGAGTCAAAGCAGACTAGAGGTCAATGTCATAGCTCCATTGTTGCCTCTTATAGAGTTTGATCCATCACCTTCCTACCCTTGGCTTCCAAAGTTCTATGTTGTTTGACTTCTTCTTTGCCTTTTTGTACATCCGCATTACAAGGAGAGTGGAAGTAATGGTTGCTCTTCCTTATCCATGCTTGCTCCTCTTTCGAGGATATGTCATAAATCTTAATATTTTGAACTTACAAGAAGGCAACTGAGGAGTGCTTTGCTCTTCCTCAAAGTTCCTAGTTCCGGGATAGCCCGAAACATGCTGAAATGCACATTTTGGCACCCTAAAACAACCCCCAATGTTTAAAAAAATCCAATTTGCCCCGATTTTGACAAATCTGGTATCGTGTTGCATTTTTGCCTCCCGTACGTCTCGAATCACCACCTGTACATTGCCCGTATGCTAAAATCAACCTTCAGCCCATACATTTGCCTTTAGCCTTTAGCCCGTACAGGTGCAGCATGGACATGAATCATTCCATGTATCTTTTTCAATTCTAAAATGTGACCATTCATGCTTGAATCTACAATGCTGTGTTGTTAATTTTCTGATTTAGAAATTAGTAATGTGTTTCAAGCATCTAATTTCAAGTTCTAAGTGACATCAAATGTCTGTGCACTATGTTTCACAAAGAGAAGTTCGTTTAAACCTTTAGAATGCGAGTTGAACTATTGGGGGCATGCTTCGACAAGGAATTATAATGACTTGAAACCATTAAACATTAAACTTTTATTTGTAGGCACCTTGCCATTTCAGTTTTATACAAGTGAGCTTGTGAGGACAAAAATTCACTGCATGCAAATTTCTCAATTCGACTTTATAGCTATTGGAGCTAGGAAAACAATATACATTTCAGCTATTTATTTATATTACAAGCACTCTCAGCATGGCAACTCAACTTTTTTGGCAGGGCTTAGAAACCATTTTCAGCAGGGGAATGAATCAGCTGGAAGAACAAAGAGCTTTTTCTCATAACTTTTTGCTCGATGGTTCGATTTGAACGAAACTTATATCAGCACGAAGCTCTCCGCTGTCTATACCCTCTGTTGGGTCATTTCTAACAAATATGCCCTCTGAAAAGCCACATTGCAAAAAAGCAGTGGGGAAATGAAGAAAGCAGAGGATGAAGAGTTAAGAGAAGGGCACCTGTTTTACAGTGATAGATAGGCCGCACTGCAATTCTCCTGGTGAGAAGGTGAAGAAGAGCTTTATATAATATAGCATGGCTGATTTTGGGGTACGCTAAAGATGGCTTGTCATTCGAATCTGACCATCCTCCCATAAAACTCAACCCTACAGCTAATTTTTTCCTTCTCTCTTCCAAAATGAAGGATTATGGAACTTTCATGTGATCCAATCAGCTTGGAGCACACTCTAGCCCCGTGCACACAAGAGTTGGCCCCTCCATCCACCGTTAGCTAGATCATCCAAATATATCCCATGTTGCCCCAAAGCTTAGTGTTTGTTGGTAGTCCCCGTCGGCACTCACTGCCCATTTGCAATTCACAATGAGATTTGGTTTCCTTCCCATTTGGCAGAATTTCCAGACTAATCTGGGAATTACTTTTCGCTTTTCACAGGACTGCCAATTTTGCACTCTTCACTTCCCCCCTTTCTATAAAATTCCATAGTAGTAGTAGTACACTCATTTGCGTGTTGAAATGGAATATGTGAGACACACTTTCATTTCTATCAAGGTCTCAGCAAGGGCATAGCTACCACGTAGGCATTGGCATTCCACTACAAAAAGACACACCTAGTCATTGGAAATTGCTGAGGGCTCATGTCCAAGCTCAACAAACATTACCCTCGCTAGTGACGCCATGTCTTGCTTATATAACCAAATCACCAAGATCCATTGAGCTGGATGCTACAGGAAACCTTGACAGACTTCTGGCCTTATGTCCTCATTATCTTGAGTCCACTACCTCACGCTAATACTTAGCTAACCAAAAGCCTCCCTTGCTTGCATATATTATAATTCTTTAAAGTCGATTGGCTCAGAGTTTCTTTAAGAAAATTAAAAGATCCATTTAACCCATGGGTTGCATCTATTTCTCAAAAGCATTAGTTTTCTCATGCCACATCTCACACTGAGTCAGTTTGGAAACTTAGAATAATGCATGTTTGGAAAGCCACACCTTCTTTTAAGGCTTTGAATTGTATGCCACTACTTTACAACGTGTCCCATAAAAGCCCAAAGAAGTAGAACACAAAGCATTATGCTGTAAAACTTTCAAAAACATGATTTATTTATTAACATTCATGTCACTCTTTCAAGCATTATTTTTTGTTGGTTTGGATTTTCATGCATTACCTACAAGAGACTAGTTACAATGTTGTGGGTTGTAAAGTCAACTTGTTTTGGGGTGAATGGAGTTTGCCAACATCCCCCCTTTATAGCACAGCTTTGGAAGATTATTTTGGGAGAATTTTCGTGCAGGATCGGACTTCGAATTGCAATTCTGAAGTTTCTCCTTTATGTTTCCTTTGTAAGAGCAAAAAAGGGGTCTCATTTTGGGAATGTGTGGTAGTCCGTGGAGTTTGAAGAAGTGTGTGTAGATGGTTCGATTGCATCTGTTAGTTTTCATCATACCTTGAAGCAAGCCCTCTTTGGTGATAAAGGGAAGTTGAATACTCTCTTGAAGTTTTGGCAACTGGTTCCAGCACTAAACATCTGGAACATTGAAATAATCCTATTTCTCAAAAGACCCATGATGCAGGCTCTTTCTTTGAAGAGCTTTCGAAGGAGTCTGTGTAGAACTTTTGGCTACATTGGTAGAAAGAGCTCATTATTCTAGCAGGTCTACTGAGTCCTCGTGGGCTGAGATGTTCATACCATTTTGATTCTGTCTCCCTGCTCCAGGAGGCTGCACTTTTTGTTTTTGCTACTATACTTAATTTTTGCTTATATATAATACTAGTTTTTAAATCCCCCACCCCCCTTCAAAAAGTCATTTTTCTCAAGCACCTGTATCTTACGACATGCTATAAGGTTTAGTCTAAGTGCATTTCAAGCCTTGATCATAAAACTCTAAAAAACAATCATTCTTTAAACAATTCCTTAGAGAGAGAGAACTAGTAACATTCACGGGTCATTTTGCTACAAAAGGAAGAGTGCAATGAGTTTAGAACTAGAATACAAAAAGCGATGTTTGTTCTCTATCCTACTTTGTAGCAACGGGAGGATTGAGACAAAAGGGAAGAGTAAGTAACTCATTCTACGTTAGAATGTTAGAAGCTAAAACAATAGGTGCCTTAAGAAATGGAAAACTTCTTGAATACCCCAGCAATGCTGCTCCTCATTGGACCGCAAGGCTTTTTTAATGTCCCATATTTCTTGCAAAGTGTTTGTACTACAAATAGGAGACTACCTCGAGAGGAGAACATTTTAAGGGTATGGAGGACCAGGAATAAACATTAACTTAGAAGGTAGGACCTCTTTGGAGCCATCAAGAGAGAGATGTTGAGGTTACCCTTGTGCACTTGACAACAGAACATTGGACTCTGATCCTTATTACCTTCTTGTTCCAAACAGTAGAAAGCAGTGAGCACTACCATAGACTCACTATCAAAAGTGTTAGTGATATAGGAGAAGCCTTGTGATTAGCATCTTTTCAGTGTATCAAATCTTTCAGGCATTGTGTGGAAGATTGATCTATACCAGCCAGCACAAGCTACTTGCTGACACATCGTTTCTCATTAACATGAGAGCAACCACTTTCTTAGACAAGGACTGCAACTTTTGCCCCTCCTTATGTTAGCCTCTCATGCATTGCCATGTAGAATCAAAAACATGATTAACAACAATGGTCCATCATTGAAGGAGGACATTTCCCACTGAGCAGTGGCATGCAATGCGCCATTGTTGCAAGGTGACTCACAACAAGTCCCAGCCTACCTTATAAGTTCTAAATTGTTTTTTGTTTGTTGGAATGAATAATAACTTGGTAGGTTCCAGCTTTACCTTGCACATCCAATTGAGTGACGAAGACACTACTATGGCATTTGCACCACCTGCACCAGAGATGATTGTTGTCACATAGACCCCATGGCCACACCACCTATACAGAAACTTCTTTGTTGTGTCCAAAATTCTGCATATGCGCACAAAAGTAAAAACTTCTCTCTTAAGACGTAGACTCTATAAATTTAGCCCAAAATGACTAAGATATCAAATGAGGAAAAATTACCATACAAGAGGCCAGACAACAACAATGCCATCATCTGCACCCGAGATTAAAACCAGATAGCTAAATCCTTTGTGATGTGCAACCCAGGTTGCCAGTAGGTTCCAACTCGAAACCTTAGAATTCAGCCATGGGGGAAAGTTAATTGTATAGCCAAGGGAAGACTACGTGACCATGATAAGAACAAAATATTAAACATCGGATTTAAGGAACATGCACCTCCCAAAGATAGATTTTCTCGGACAAGCCGCCCCCAGCCATGTAAACACCATTGTACGTGCAAGCAAGTGGTACAATCAATTCAACAGGGTAGCACCTATCAGCTTGAATCTGCTCTGAGACAAAACCGATCCATCTAAACCTCACCAAGGATACTTTTGCAAACTCAAGACTACAATGTCACTGTATTGTATCGCTTCAGTAGGAAGCCGATTAAGCAAATAGTTTGCAGCGGCTATTGCTTCTGCCCAATACTGATTTGGAAGATGCTTTTCACTAAGCATTGCTCTAGCAATGTCTGCTAAAGTCCCATTCTTCCTTTCAGCTCTTGCATTCTGCTGAGCAGTATCTGCACATGTGAATTGTCTTCGTATGCCGTGACTTCTGCAAAAGTTCATGAATGCTGAAGACATGTATTCACCTCCTCTATCTGATCTCATGACCTTGATCTTTCTACCTATGTTGTTTTCTACCATGGCTTTGAATTCTTGAAATCTAGAAAACACTTCAGATTTGTCTTTCAGAAAGTAGACCCAACAATATCTACTGTAGTCGTTGATGAAAGTCAAGTAGTAAAGTGAACCATTGATGCTCCGGGTCTGGGCATAACCCTATGCATCTGTATGGATCAAATCAAGAATACCTCGTGCACAAGAGGTACTTCTGACAAAGTTGGTTCACTTTTGTTTGCTAAAGTAGCATGCTTTGCAAACTTTTCCAAGAAACTATAGGTTCAGAATCCCAATTGCCATATTCTGATTCCTGAGATCTAACAAGTACTTGAAGTTGACGACCATATCTCTTGTTCCATTTTGCAGATAGTGGGATCTGTTTTGATTGAGCTGACATGGCATGTTTATCTGGTACTGTAGCTAGCATTCTACATAAGCGTCCTTCCTTGACACCTTTTGCTACTAGTTGACATCTTTTGGATTTATATCTGATAGTGCATTCATCACTGTCAAAGATGACTTTGTAATTGTGTTCCGTCATTTAACTTACTGACAAAAGGTTCTTGTTCAGCTTTGGAACATAGAGCACATCTTTCACTAATCCTTTCCTACTAGTGAAATTGTTCATAGGGATAACGCCTGTCCCTTGAACTAGATTTGGTGTATTGTCTACTGTATAGATGACATTTTTCTGTCCTTCTAATGGTTTCATCTCTGTGAACCATTCCTGATGATTTGTCATGTGAGATGATGCACCGCTGTCAATGTACCCAGGATCCTGTTCCATTGGTCGACTTGATAGCTATAATCCTCTTTGGGATTGAAATCAGTGTCTAGGTACACTGTCTAGGTACACTGTATCAGTTTAATGCAATTCCTTGCTTGCAAGAAACATATTTCCATGTTCATTTGCAAAATGACTGTGACTAGAATGTCCACCATGATGATTTCCTCTGCCTTGAGAATTCCCTCGATTACTGCTAGATTGACCGCCTTGTCGTACTGCTTCTTATGGCAAACTCTTTCACAATGTCCAAACTTGTGACAATAGTTGCACTAAATGTTTGACACATTGGTGTATGCATTCCCTCGTCCTTGGAATCTTCCCCAGTTGGAATGATTTCTTCTTTGCTGATTTTGATGTTGCTGAGGATGATGCTAATGTTGATATTGATGCTAACTTTGATTTTGTTACTGATGATGACCACTTTTCTTATATGATCTACCTCTGCCTTTGCCTCTGTCTCTGCTTTTGTTTGAAGCTGTGAATGCCTAATCATTAGAATGACCTTTACGAGCTTGAATAGCTTGAGTTCTAAGTTCTTCACCAAGTAGAACTGACTGAAGTTCTTCCAGTGTTGGAATTTGCCATTGGATGGCAATACTCTAGACTAGATTCTCGTATCCCTCTCCTAGTCCATTCAGGATGACTTGAACCATTTCTATGGGGCTCAGTCTCTCCTGCTGAAGCAAGTTGATTATTGTAGTCTTTTATGTGGAGTACATAAGCATGACCGTATCACTGCTATTGCGGAAACTCTGGTTGATCTGGTTTCTTAGGGTGAGAATCTTGGATGTGTTCTTGGACTCGTAGAGAGTTGCAAACATATCCCATGCTTCTTTTGATGTCTTAACTGTGTTGAGTTGTCCTAGCATGACATCTTGCACATTCTGTTTGATCAAGTGATAGGGTACTTGTCTTTCTTATCCCATTATTCTGGCTGAGCTCGTCGAGCAATGGCAGGATTTGCTATTGGTGCGGAAACTATTTGTGTAGATGTAGATCCCGTTGCTGATGTTGTGACAACAGATGGAGTAGAGCTACTTGTGGCTGGATCGACCAATGGTCTAGGTGTAGACCCATCGACATGCTCCCATTTGTCCCGAAGTACAAGAATGGTCTCCATTTGATATTTCCATGTACCATAATTGGAGTTCTCTAACTTAGCAGATGCCTCCAGATTGAGGTTGCTAGTCATAGACATGGTGCAAGAAATGTACTCAAAAGTGTCGTGAAAATCTTTGTATGAATCAACTACAAATACATTAACTATGCCAAGTGAAATCTCTGAACTATCGGTGAAGATAGAACTGCAATATATAAAATCTGATCTGTATTACAAGGCTTGTGGCAATGATGCCAAGAATAGCCAAGAGGCTTTACAAGGCTGAAATGATGTGCATGATGCCGTGAAATAGCCAAATAGGCTTTACAATGGTGGCATGTGTGTGTGAAATCAAATGCTATCTGCCCATTGAAACCATCTGCAATGCCTCTGAACTCTGAATTGTGCTCATTGAACTGATGAACGTAAGGTTTTAGGTAATGTAATGATGTGAAACCGTATGTGAGCATTTGGACTGACTCCAAGTAGGTACTAGTCGGGAATTTCGGGCATGGCTTAGATTGGCAACTTGGGGAAATTCAAAGCGTCCCCTCTATGGCAATCTAGTCTACTCTGATCTAGATTTACACCAACCATCGATCGATGAAAGAACAACAAATAATTCCTTTTCTTTTATTCTTTTTAAGTGCTGGGTCAAATGCATCGATGTAGAGGCAAATGTGCGTGAAGGAAGTGGTTTTGTCAGCGAGGCTCAAATGTGAGTGTAACTTGTGCCAAAATGTGCACATGATGTGACAAGTGCATAGAGCACAAAAAAATGAGCGACTTTCCTTTTTGGAGCGTCCTCAAATTCTTCTTGGATCAAGAGATACGACTTGATCTAGGTGGAGGGGCAAAAGGAGTGCAAATGGTGCTCAATGATGATGTGTCACTATGGGTCACATGCAGTGATGATGTGGCACTGTGCCTAGCAAGAGGTGTGCCAGTGGAGCCTTGTGCTGAGGTGGCACAGATGATGATGTCAACAAATGATGTGGCACTGATGATGTGGCAGATGACATGGTAGTGATGATGTGGCATAGGTGACATGGCTGTGAGACATGGCCAGATGATGTGGTTGCCACTGTGGTGAATGATGTGGCAGATAAGATAAGGGTGCTGACATGGCAGCCTCACAGGACTATTGATGTGGCAATTGCTGAGGTGTCAAATGAGATGACGTTGCCAGGGGGTTTCCATTTTTTGAGCAAAGATCCCCGAGCGATGAGCAAACAAAAGGTGGAGGGGTCAAAATATATAGGCTCAAGTCATTTTTGGGGAGCAAAAAATTCCAAATTATTTCAAGGAATATGTAAGTAAATATGAAACATTGATAAATAGATATAGATATAAATATACCTTTATATAATATACATATATAATGTCCAAGTGGTGACTTATTTTATGACTTTCAAAAATCCTTTCTTTTGCTTTCACCATTGCTTAGATCATAAAATTTTGAGCAAATATCCTCTTTACAATTCCTGAGGAATATACAATTTTTTATAGTTGGAGGGCATCATTGGATGTTGCCTGTAGGAGATGAGCTGAGCTGCCAATGATGGAGAAGCGGCCGTTATGGAGTTTTAGTGATGCTGTAGGAGCTTGTGGCTATAGAGGTTGTAGAAGGGCTGGCAATGGCTTCTTTGAGGTAGAGCTATGCCGTAAGAGGTGTGTGCTGGCAAGGGATGTAGAGCAAGGCTTTGGTGGATGTTGCATGAATAGCAAGGACGCGAGACCCTTTGGAGATGGATTTGCTACCTATCATTGACTGTCGAGAGCGCCTTGGAGGGCCGATGCTCACGTAGGCTATGGAGGTGCTCCCTGAGTGTTTGCCTATCGTCGCTTGAGTAGGAGCCTAGGCTAGAGTTGCGTGAGCTAAGAAATGGTCATTGTTGCTATGAGCAACTCTTGGGAGTGTAGTCTGTTAGGTGCTTTAGGTTGCCTATAGATGGAAGAGCCATTGGACATGCCATTTGGAGTAGCTTGTCACAGAGGTCGACACCGAGGTCATTGGAGCTTGAAGGCTTGAAGGTTGGGCAGTGCTATTTGAGGGAGTTTTGATAAGCATCTTTTCAAAGAAGGCAGTGGAGCAGCTTTTGTCATTGAAGGAGTCAAGCTTTGTTGGAAAGCTATGGAGCAGTCGGTGTTGGTTGGAGTAAGGATGCCATTTGGAGCCTTGGCTAACTCTCAAAGGAATAATAAACACTCACACTCTCTATCATAAGTGTATCTCTCTCACAAAGAACTCTCACAATCTCTCAAGGGAATGAAGTGAAGAATGAATCTAAATCTCTCCATGACGGAAATCTCTCACCAATGGACGGAATTTCTCTTTCATCAACGGAATGAAAGGGTGCTCACTCAATCGGTCTCAATCTCTCGATCTCTCTTGCACTCTCAAGGATCGCAATGCCTCAACGGAAGGCAAGGGAGTTTTGATACCATGACAAAATATGAAGAGGGAATAGGAGAAGAGTGGAGATGAGGAGAGAGGGCACAGCTAGAGAGCACACCACAAATGATTAACTGTACACTAGATTTAGTTGAAAAAAAAGAATATATATAAACCCATTTAGGGTTAGGGTTAGGGGATCTAAACCTTTCCTTTATAGCACTCTATAAGGTTAGTGATATGCACATATGATCATGTGATGGTGCTATGCACACAAGATCGCATGATGTTGAGCGTGAACTCTCAACAAGGGGATGGATCAAACTAGAAGATGTGAAGGAAAGAGAGAAACCATAGCCAATTTGGAAAATTTATAGCTACCATGGTTCCATAGAGCATAGCTCGGACTGGCAATGAGACAATCAGTCAATGAGGAGTAAGCTTTCTAATTCAAAATCATCGTAACTACTGTTCATCTTGACCTGGCATCCCTTTCATCATGACTCGTGTATTCAAGGAGTCCACATGGGCCATGCAAAGTCCTTTCCGAGAGGAATCTGGTCAGATTTCGGCCAGAAAAGGGTGACAGTTGGCCCTTCTTGGTTGGCCGTCAAGGTGAGCTCGGGAGGCCACGTGGAGGTTTCCCATAAGTTTTGGTCGAGGTTTTGAGTGGAGGATTCCGAATTTTAGGAGGTCAGAGGTGGACGATCAAGATGTAATCCTAGCCAACCACAATGACCTTGATAGAGTAGGCAAAGGGAGGTAGCTAGACGCCTTTCCCCCTCATAAAATGGCGAGTGCGCAGGTAGCCTATGAGCCATTTTATGAGCTAGAAATGCCAGCCCCCCCTTTCCCCATCGTCAAAGGCTTGGGGAGAGGGATTACAAGCTAACACGTGTACATTTAGAGATGGTAGCATTCGTGCATGTTGTTTCTAGCAAGTGATTTCAAGGAGGGCATTACGATGAGGAAGAAATTCTGATTGGAACATCCAGATTGATATCCCTCCACCCAAGAC
The DNA here is from genome assembly GCF_047967505.1 of Dipteris shenzhenensis. NCBI lineage: Eukaryota > Viridiplantae > Streptophyta > Polypodiopsida > Gleicheniales > Dipteridaceae > Dipteris > Dipteris shenzhenensis. The sequence continues at coordinate 38,021,868 of NC_141597.1, read as the reverse complement.
TATCATAGTTGATGGCTCCACATTAGCAATAACTGACAAGCAAGTGCACCTCAGTTTGTACTGGAATCCCTTAGGAACACTCTTACCGCTTGTCATCAGGCTTTACTCGATTCCCTACCTATCAACTGCATCTATTGGATTCCCTCTCACCTTGCTATGTTTGATTCCTTTAGGAAGAATCTTGCTTATGTGCGCATGTACATGCATGCAAGAAAAAACACATCAACAACACACACTGTGTGTGTGCACATGTGTGCATGTTCGCTCACGCATGCAAGGGTCAATAATTTGTTACACTCCTTTTTCTCCATGATTGCATCACCTTCCAGAATATGAGAGGGGGAGGGGGAGGGGGAGAGGGAGGCGGTAAGAAAAGAAAATTTAGAGAGGAAAAACTCGAGGGGGAGAGGGAAGGGGGACATAAAGTAGAGGGAGATGCCAACAAGTATGGTGAGGGATCCAAGTGACCAAGCATTAGGTTGGGAACATATCCCTCAACTACTATGTTTGTGGAGGATTGTAGGGAGGCAAAGTGACATCTTTTTGGGAACCTTAAATTCTTGTCCTATCATCTCATCATTTTAGCAACCTTGGACTTTAACAATGTTCCCGTTCAAAAATTTACAAAATCTTCTATAGACTCGTGTCTTCATAAGAGGGGAAAGGCAAAGAGAGAGGGGGCGAGAGGGAGGAAGAGAGATCGAGAGACTTTAAAGTAAAGAGATTTTCTAAAAACCAAAGAGAGGTAGAGAGTCATAAAAGGGAAAAAAATAACTTTAAAAGGTTGAATTAAAGGGGCAACTAGATTCCAATGCTTAGACTACCATACCTTAAGCTTTATCTCATCAAGTATAAGAGTCTTACATAGTTTTTGCTTGACTTGAGGGCCTTTACCCATTCTATATATCCAAATCATTGAAAAATGGCTCTAAAGGCTACACATATTATAGAATTTTGTTTGGAGAAATAGATATGGATGAGGCATTTCAGTTATTCAATTTCACTCAATTTACTAATCTAAATAGCCAAGACATAGGACCAATCTCATAAGCAAGTTGTAGCAATAGGCGTGGACTCTAGCTCAATTGCTTCTTGAGAGTATAAAAATTGATGTTTACTTTATGCAATTTTGTGAACTTTTTTCTATCACTTTTTTTTGCTCTAGACATTATGTTTATCTTAATTCATTTTGTGGACATGCTTTGAAGTAAATATTATATTGAGAAAAGTACAATCTATCTCCTAATTCCTTTTACATGCTTTGAAATGATTTTGCATGCTCTTCAAGATCACATATAAAGTTATAAAGGAAAATAGGTTGAACATAAACTCTGACATTGGTTTAGAGCATACCTCTAACATTGATCTAACTCTAGCATGAAGCACACAACTCCCACATTGATATAATGCACCCGTTTTCTAGAGCAATCCTTGTACCTTGAAAATACTAGCCCCTTGATTGCCACTTGACTCTTTGAAATACTATTTGCAAGTCACAATGTTGACTCTAGCGACCATGTGTACAATACTATTGATTTGGCATTGGGCAACATGCATCATTAAAAGATCTATCTTTTAACTATTTGTAGAAAACTAGAAGGAGAGAAGAGGTTAGGAGTTTGATAAGCAACATTCATGCAACGTGGTAGGAGCAAGCAATGGAGGAGAACCATGACAATGAGATACTCCAACACATCATGTATAGTATTGACTATCAACCTTACAAAATAAGGATGCCCCTTGTGCTCCACACCTTACACACAAGGCACCACCTTACTATATATGCTACCAAGTCCTATCCAATATCCACATGTTCCAATCACCTTGACTATCAAATCTTAACACCCCCCTCAATATGAACTAAGAGAGGAGTATTGCACTACATCAAGTAATATACAAAATGCGAGAAGCCTTTATCAATAGGCTTATTAGAAGGTTTTGGATAATAAGGAGACATGTTACAAGGACTAGAGAAGCATATTTGGTAAATAATTGATTAAGGTCCCTTCTTCCTTTTTAGTGGTGCACTCTCTACTCAAGTGGCCATCTATCCTTTTATGCATAGGGTGCTTCTTGAAGCGGTTCCTTTTTGTAGTAAGAACAATGCTTCATAATAGTTGATGTGCTCGATGTAGATGCTCTAGTGGACTTAACTTCTTCTCATCAAGAAGAGAAGAGATAACACCCTCATGTGTACGATTGTGTACATTTTTCAAGGTTGTGATCAAATTAGAGTATGATTTAGCCACATCATTGAGAAGCATGATGATTTCATACTCCTCTTCAATTGTAGCTTTTATTGATACTTTTGGACCATAAGCCCCTTTGTGCAAAAAGTAAAAAATGCCAAGATCACTTTTGAGCAGTCTCAAGGCTAAAGCACCATGTAATTTTTCCATCTTATCCCATTTTAGCAATGCTAGCTATTTCAACTAACATCTACTTTGCTAGTTTCTGTGACAATGCTAGTTGTTTCAACTAACATCTACTTTACTAGTGAATATAGAGATTACAATGCAATCTAATCTGTTATTACAAGGATTAATATGGAAAAAGATGCCAAGAATAGCCTAGAAGGCTTTTTAAGTGTGAAAACGCCAAAAAAATATCTTTTGTGCTTGATGCTACATCACGGGTCTTTTGTCCATCACTGTTGTTGGCTTTTAGCTCAGTCATCTTAATGCCTTTTTGTAGTTATGTTAATTCTTGGTATAGCTACTAGCAGCTTGTCTATGCATCAAGTTCTGCATTTGTAGTCTTGTCCGTCTCTTATTCCTTTCATGATTCATTGAGGTGTTTTTAAGGTGCAAGTCCTATAGTTTGTTATTGTTGGCTACCTCTTATTTGTGTAGGCTATAGGAGCATCCGTAGCTTAGGTGGATGTAGTTCTACTTGATGTCCATCTAGTACATTGTAGATTGAGTCTTTGTAATATGTTTTTTATTGCATCTCCTATCTTGCTTTAGTTTTCTAGATTAAGCGATTTTCTCAAGTTCCTAATAGAATAGGGAATGACTGAATTCGATGATTAGAATAGTCTCTCATGGATTCTTTAGGACTCACTCATAGAATAGGATAGGAGAAGGACTAACTCTCTCTTAAATATCTGACAAGAAGATATGAATGAATGGAATAGATAGAAATCTCTCAATGGAATGAAAGAATGCTATTGAACAGAATAACTCAATTTCACTCTTTCATAAGGATCGAATGCCTAAATAGAAGGCAAGGTAGCTTTGATACCATGAACAAATATGGAGAGGGAGAGAAGAAGAGTGGAGATGAGGAGAGGGCACAGAGCACACCTCAAATGAATAATACTGATGCACTTGCTTCTATTGGGTTGCCAGTGGAAGATGATGATTTAGCTTCTATGACCTTGAATGGTGGTTGACCATCCCCCCTTTCCCAGCCCGTTGCCATCAAAGGCTTGGGGAGAGGGATTACAAGATAACAAGTGTATATTCAGAGATGGTCACATTTGCACATGTTGTTTCCAATAGGTGAATTTCAGGGAGGGCATGATGATGAGGAAGAAATTCTGATCGGAATGTCTAGATTGATATTCCCTCCACCCAAGACTATGACAATTGATGGCTCCACATTAACAATAGCTGACGACCTCAGTTCATACTGGAATCCATTAGGAAGACTCTTATCACCTGTCATCAAGCTTTACTCGATTCCCTACTTGTCAACTGTCTGTATTCGATTCCTTCTCACCTTGCTATGTTCTATTCCTTTAGGAAGAATCGTGCTTATGTGCGCGTGTATGTGCGTGCAAGAAAAAACACATCAACAAGACACATTGTGTGTGTGCACATGTGTGCATGCAAGGGTTGACAATTTGTTACACTCCTTTTTCTCCATGATTGCATCACCTTCCAGAATATGAGAGGGGGAGGGGGAGGCAGTAAGAAATGAAAATTTAGAGAGGAAAAACTCGAGGGGGAGAGGGAAGGGGAAGATGAAGTAGAGGGAGATGCCAACAAGTATGGTGAGGGATCCAAGCGACCAAGCATTAGGTCGGGAACATATCCCTCAACTGCTATGTTTGTGGAGGATTCTAGGGAGGCAAAATGACATCTTTTTGGGAACCTTAAATTCTTGTCCTATCATCTCATCATTTTAGCAACCTTGGACGTTTAACTATGTTCCCGTTCAAAAATTTACAAAATCTTCTATAGACTCGTGTCCTTCATAAGAGGGGAAAGGCAAAGAGAGAGGGGGTGAGAGGGAGGAAGAGAGACCGAGAGACTTTAAAGTAAAGAGATTTTTTGAAAACCAAAGAGAGGCACAGAGTCATAAAAGGGATAAAAAGGTCGAATTAAAGGGGCAACTAGATTGCAATGCTTAGACTACCATACCTTAAGCTTTATCTCATCCAGTATAAGAGTCTTAGATAGTTTTTGCTTGACTTGAGGGCCCTTACCCATTCTATATATCCAAATCATTGAAAAATGGCTCTAAAGGCTACACATGTTATAGAATTTTGTTTGGAGAAATAGATATGGACGAGGCATTTGAGTCATTCAGTTTCACTCAATTTACTAATCTAAATAGCCAAGACATAGGACCAATCTCATAAGCAAGTTGCAAAAATAGGCGTGGGCTCTAGCTCAATTGCTCCTTGAGAGTATAGAAATTGATGTTTACTTTATGCAAATTTGTGAACTTTTTTCTATCACTTTTTTTTGCTCTAGACATTAGGTTTATCTTAATTTATTTTGTGGACATGCTTTGAAGTAAATATTATTTTGAGAAAAGTACACTCTATCTCCTAATTACTTTTACATGCTTTGAAATGATTTTGCATGCTCTTCAAGATCACATATAAATTTATAAAGGAAAATAGGTTAAACATATCTCTGATATTGGTTTCGATCATACCTCTAAACTCTAGCATGAAGCACACAACTCCCACATTGATCGAATGCACCCGTTTTCTAGAACAATCTTGTACCTTGAAAATACTAGCTCCTTGATTAGCACTTGACTCTGGGGAGTATTGAGATATCGAGCTCCACTCGTGATATGCCAAGGTGACCGTTGTGCATTTATGTCACTGACTTGTTAGCTGCAGATGTGGTTGGTACACCGCCCATGAATAATAGCTGGATGATAGCTATCTTTATGTACTCTAGTTAGTGGCTTAGTTAGTATGCCACCTAAGTTAGCTAAGTTTAGTTTGAGACCCACATATAAGGTTCATCTATTCCTTTTGTACTAAGAGAGATTCTTTTGGCTTTTACAACTAAGAAGAGGAAAATTGTTTTCAACCTCCACCTTTGTGTGTATTCCCCCATTGTGTATGTGAGAAAGCTGCAAGTGAGACTCCTTACTTCTCTCCCACTCTCTTCACATGAAATACAATTTGCAAGTCACAATGTTGACTCTAAAGGTCATGTGTACAATACTATCAATTTGGCATTGGGCAACATGCATCATTAAAAGATCTATCTTTTCACTATTTGTAGAAAACTAGAAGGAGAGAAGAGGTGAGGAGTTTGATAAGCAACATTCATGCAACATGGTAGGAGGAAGCAATGGAGGAGAACCATAACAATGAGATACTCCAACACATCATGTATAGTATTGACTATCAACCTTATAAAATAAGGAGGCCCCTTGTGCTCCACACCTTACACACAAGGCACCACCTTACTATATATGCTACCAAGTCCTATCCAATATCCACATGTTCTAATCACCTTGACTATCAAATCTTAGCACCCCCCTCAATATGAACTAAGAGAGGAGGATTGCACTACATCAAGTAATATACAAAATGTGAGAAGGCTTTATCAGTAGGCTTATTACAAGGTTTTGGATAATAAGGAGACATGATACAAGGACTAGAGAAGCGTATTTGGTAAATAATTGATTAAGGTCCCTTCTTCCTTTTTAGTGGTGTACTCTCTACTCAAGTGGCCATCTGTCCTTTTATGCATAGGGTGCTTCTTGAAGCGGTTCCTTTTTGTAGTAAGAACAATGCTTCATAATAGTTGATGTGCTCTATGTAGATGCTCTAGTGGACTTACTTAACTTCTTCTCATCAAGAAGAGAAGAGATAACACCCTCATGTGTATGATTGTGTACATTTTTTAAGGTTATGACCAAATGAGAGTATGATTTAGCCACATCAATGAGAAGCATGATGATTTGATACTCCTCTTCAATTGTAGATTTTATTGATGCGTTTTGGACCATAAGCCCCTTTGTGCAAAAAGTAAAAAATGCCAAGATCACTTTGAGTAATTTCAATGCTATTAAGCACCATGTAATTTTTCCATCTTATCCCATTCTAGCAATGCTAGCTTTTTCAACTAACATCTACTTTGCTAGTTTCTGTGACAATGCTAGCTGTTTTAACTAATATCTACTTTACTAGTGAAGATAGAGATAACAATGCAATATAATATGTTATTACAAGGCTTAATATGGAAAAAGATGGCAAGAATAGCCTAGAAGGCTTTTTAAGGATGAAAATGCCAAAAAAATATCTTCCGTGCTTGATGCTACATTCCGAGTCTTTTGTCCATCACTATTGTTGGCTTTTAGCTCATTCATCCTTATGCATTTCTGTAGTTATGTTAATTCTTGGTATAGCTACTAGCAACTTTGTCTATGCATCAAGTTCTGCATTTGCAGTTGTGTCCGTCTCTCATGGATTGTTTAGGACTCACACATGCTCATAAATTTACACACCTACACAAACAAAAACCGTTTGAACAAGGTCTCTGTCCACTCCAAAGATGAGGGGCAGCCCCATCATGATGAAGGGTTGAGATATCAAGCTCCACTTGTTGTATGCTAGGGTGACCATTGTGCATTTATGTCACCGACTTGTTAGCTATAGATGCGATTGGTATACCACCCAAGAATAATAACTGGATGACAGCTATCTTTATGTACTCTAGTTAGTGGCTCAGTTAGTATGCCACCTTAGTTAGCTGAGTTTGGTTTCAGACCCACATATAGGGTTCACCTATTCTTTTGTACTTAGAGTTATTTTGGCTTTCACAACTAAGAACAAAAAAATTATTTTCAGCCTCCACCTTTTTGTATATTCCCCCATTATGTATGTGAGAAAGCTGCAAGTGAGACTCCTTCCTTCTCTCCCACTCTCTTCACATGGTATCAGATCTCGGTTTGTGGTAAGGAGCTCAAGAAAGCAAATCAAGATCGCTATTGGGAATTCATTATTAGAGCTGAACAAGATCCAGTTATTCCTAATGTTCTCAATCAACAGAAGTTGTAGGCATTTAAAGGCTGGCATGAGAGAGCCAAAAAAGTTATGTACTAGCTATCTATCAGTATTTCAAATTCTATGATTGTGCATATTCAGAATGCAAGCACACCGAAGGAGGTGTGGGATACTTTGACAAAAATGTATAGCACAAATATGCAAGCCAGGAAAATGTAGCTCAAGCAGGAGTTGCATTATGTGCAGAGAGAAAATATGAGCATCAATGACTACCACATGAAGGTGAAGAAGATTGCAGATGCACTTGCTCCTATTGGGTTGCTAGTGGAAGATGATGATTTAGTTTCTGTGACCTTGAATGGTCTAGGAAAGGATTATGCACAATTCCAGACATCCATTGCCATCCATGAGAATTTTCCTGATTTTGAGGAGTTGATTACTCTTCTAATTTCTGAAGAGTAGAGAAATGGTGGTCCATCTTCTTCAAGAGGAACTTCAAAAGAAGCTGTCTTCTACTCAAATCGTAAAATTCCTAATGTGCATATTGGTAAAATTCCTTTGTCTATGCAGGATAGGAAAAAGAAATACCTATCTGATGTATTTCATGTCCCAAATATCACCAAGAACCTGGCTTCTATTGGTCAAATGGTTGAGCAAGGCTTGCACGTCAGATTTAATCCTCATGGATGCTTTGTTAAGGATATGAAAAATAAAGGTCGCTTGATAGCAAAAGGGAAGAAGAAGGGCAGAATGTTTACATTGGATGTAAACATGCCTGAATTGAGTGCAGCAATGTTTGCACATGGGATTGGTGTAGTTGCAGATATGGATATTTGGCATAAACGCATTGGTCATGTTAATATATAGTGACCTAAATTAATGCAAGCCCAAAATATTGTTGCAAGATTGCCTAAGTTCAAGGTTGCAAAAATGCATAAGGTATGTGAAGCCTGTCAATTTGGAAACAGGCAAGGAAACCATTTCCTAGACATGTTTAAGAGAGTAAGAGGCCATTGGAATTAATCCACTCTGATGTGTGGACTACTAAAGCTGCATCTATTGGAGGCTGTCATTATTTTGTCACTTTTATTGATGACAAGAAAAGAAAAGAGAACTATTTTGGCATTTCAAAGCTTTTAAAGCTATGGTTGAAAAAGAAACAAGCCTTCAAATAAAATGCCTAAGGTCAAATGGAGGGGAAGAGTAACTCTCAAATGAGTTTGCAAGTTTCCTGTAGGAGCATGGCATAAAGCAGCAATATTCATGCAGTCATACCCCACAACAAAATGGACTTGCAAAAAGGAAAAGCAAGCATATTGGAGAGGTATCTCGTGCCATGCTCAATGTAAAATACATGCCAAATTATTATTGGGCTCAAGCAGTTGCTACAGTAGTCTACATAATGAATAGGGCTCCCACTACAGCAATAGATGGCATGACACTAGAGGAGAGGTATACTGGTAGGAAACTAGATATTTCTCATTTGAAAGTTTCTGGTTGCATTGCCTATGTTCATGTGCCAGATGAGTTGAGATCCAAGTTGGATCCAAAGGCTGAGAAATGCATCTTTATTGATTATTCTCTGCAGCAAAAAGGGTATAGATGCTATAACCCTTCTACTCATAAGTTTATAGTGAGTAGAGATGTTGTTTTTAATGAGATGAGCAGCTGGTATAAACCAGTAAATGTGATTGATAATGTAGATGCACAAAATGGTAATGCTGCACAAAATTCACAGCAGCAATCACAAAATATTAGTGGACCTGTAGTGTCCTCTAGCAGTGGTTCACATACTTCACCATGGACAGGTAGATTGAGATCACGAGGATCTCCTCAAAGCAATGTAGATAGTGGTATGCAAGTATCATGAAAAGGAAAAGAGAAAGTAGATCAACCCATGGTTGATGTGAATGCAGGTCACTCTTATGTGGATGGTGAATCCAGTGGCTCAGATGATGAGTTGGGTATTCCTTCTATTGTTACACCTGGAGTAAGGAAGATAAGGGATGTTTTGAGAGCACCTAGTAGTGAGCCTATTTAGCACAGGTCTACCAGAGCAAGGTAACCTATTAGGCTGAAATATGATGGATTTATATCCATTCACTGTGCCTATATGGTCAAAGTGATACATAAACCAGAACCCACTTCTTTTGAGCAACCCATGGGAAAAGAAAAATGGGAGAAAGCCATGGATGAAGAAATGGATGCCTTGGAAGCAAATGCTACATGGGAATTGGTGCCTTTTCCTAAAGACAAGAATGCAATTGGCTGCAAGTGGGTTTATAAGGTGAAACACATGCAGATGGTTCTATGAACAGATACAAGGCAAGATTAGTTGTCAAGATGTATGCACAGATATATGGCAACCATAAGAGTAGTCATTGCTATGGTTGCATCAAAGGGATGGTCTTTACATCAGATGGATGTAAAGAATGCTTTCTTGCATGGTGATTTGCAAGAAGATGTCTATATGGAGTAGCCACTAGGTTATGTTCATGTTGTTCATCCTAAGTTTGTTTGCAGGTTGAAGAAAGCCTTGTATGCCTTGAAGCAAGCACCCAGAGCATGGTTTGACAAGATAGGACAGTAGCTTGTCACTATTGGCTTTCAGATTTCCAAGGCAGATTTCTCACTTTATGTGAGAAAAATAGAGAAAGGCATTATGCTGCTTGTCATTTATGTTGATTATTTGATATCACAGGTGATAGTGATGAAGATATCCTTCATGTGAAAATGCTATTGAAGCATAAGTTTGAGATGAAGGATTTGGGAGAGCTGTGTTACTTCTTGGCATTGAGGTGATTAGATCCACAAGTAGAATATGGCTCTTGTAGAGGCAGTATGGATTAGACATACTATCCAAATATGGGATGATAGTCTGTAAGCCTATTTCAATTCCTTTGGAGCAAAATGTGAAGTTGAGCTATGGTGTTGGGTTGGTAAGTCAGTTTATGCAGGCTCCAAGGAAACCGCATTTAGATGCGGCTAGATGCATACTGAGGTATGTGAAGTCCACACTATAGAATGGACTATTTTATGAGACTGGGGTTCAGATACAATTGCATGGATACACTGATGCTAATTGGACTGGTAGTATTTCTGATAGACGATCTACCAGTGGATATGTGTTCTCTTTTGGGAGTGTTGCAGTCACTTGGAATAGCAAGAAACAACCTACAGTTGCCTTGTCAAGCACAGAGGCTGAGTACAGGGGTGTAGCAATGGCTGCATGTGAGGTAGCTTGGTTGCATAAGCTACTTTATGATATGCATCAGTCTATAGATGGGCCATTTGTCATTTATTGTGACAACATGAGCAATATACACTTGGCAAATAACCTAGTCTATCATGCTAGAACAAAGCACATTGAGGTGCATTATCACTATGTGCAAGAGAAGGTTCTAGTAGGTTTTATTGATCTAGTTTATGTCAGCACAGAGGATCAGGTAGCTGACATATTCAAAAAGCCATTGGGTATAGAGAAATTGTGCAAGTTCAAAGACCTACTTGGTGTACAGGAATTGGGATTGAGCTCAAGGGGGAGTGTTGAGATATCGAGCTCCACTTGTGATATGCCAAAGTGACCATTGTGCATTTATGTCACCGACTTGTTAGCTATAGATGCGGTTGGTACACCGCCCATGAATAATAACTAGATGACAACTATCTTTATGTACTCTAGTTAGTGGCTCAGTTAGTATGCCACCTTAGTTAGCTGAGTTTGGTTTCAGACCCACATATAGGGTTCACCTATTCTTTTGTATTTAGAGCTCTTTTGGCTTTCACAACTAAGAAGAGGAAAACTATTTTCAGCCTCCACCTTTGTGTATATTCCCCCATTGTGTCTGTGAGAAAGTTGCAAGTGAGACTCCTTCCTTCTCTCCCACTCTCTTCACAAGGAGCAAGCCCCTAATCTATATCATCCTAAAAATCTGTTTTCATCAACCATATGTACAATTCTATATTTGAATCACGAGTGCAAGCTCTTAAGCAGTTGCAATGATTGCTCTACATTCATCTAGATCTCTCTCTTATATTAACTTCAGCTCAACTTCACAAGGAGATTGCTAGTAGACGTATTAGATCAGGCAAAGAAAGTCCTCTCCATAACTTGTTTAGCATAAAATGGCTACCCAAATGTATCATCAGAGATGAAAATCTTTATAATATCCCAAAAAAAGAAGAGAAATTGTCCCAACCTTCATTTCAAAAAGCTAATTCTGCAAAGAACTTCCACTGTACAAATGTCCTTGCCTGGCTTCTCCATTGTTTGGAATAGATGCAAACAACAGCACAAGGGGGTCTTGATGAGAATATAAATCCCAAGTTTGAAGAAGAATGTTTCTAGCCTACCTTTAGTGTATAGTTCTCTGACAACATTTCTAGTAAGAGTATCCCACACACATACAAAACCATCTTCTAAACTAGATGCTAGGCACCTTGGATCAAAATTGATAGCTAAAGCTATAACTGGGGACCTATTTGGAACACCACAACAAGTGTTTATATTTTATAATGAGGAACATGTTTAAGCCTACATGCCTTATAACTAGAAGCATGCAGGAAAATACGATGTAGTGCTCATGCTAGCTTCACCTGTGAGCGAGAAATTTGGGGAAAAGACCACTAATATCTATATTAGATACACATAATGGGCATTAATTCATAGCTCAAACAAATATTTTCCCATCCATTGTCCCAACATACAATGACTGCTCATTAGGATGTAAAACAAGGGAATTGATTGCTGACTGTAATTGAATCAACTACACCTCCCAAAGATAGATTTTCCCAGACAAGCCGCCCCCAACCATGTAAACACCATTGTACATGCAAGCAAGTGGTACAATTGATTCAATAGGGTAGCACCTATCAGCTTAAATCTACTCTGAGACTAAACCGATCCATCTAAACCTCACCTGGGATACTTTTGCAAACTCAAGACTACAATGTCACTATATTGAAACGAGTGCAACGAAGATTACAATGTGTGGATGTGCCTAGTACACTGATCACTTGGAGTTCCCTTATAGTAATTATATGATGGCGATCACTTGATTAACAAAGGCTCGTATCCATCAAAGTGTCGCTCTTTCTCCATCAAGCCGAGCTTAAAAGAGTGCCAATAACCTTATCCAATGCCCAAAAGAAATCTCACCACTACCAACCATGCCATTCCCTTGTATTTGTAAGGCTGCCAAAGAATGATGTCCCAAACACACCAATCCATTGCGGAGGCAGGCACAATTCAAGCGACGGGGGAGATGGTGTTCGGTGGCGAGATCCCAACAAGCTAATCCAGCATCGGCAATAGAGGCAGAGACGATCAGCACTTCTTTGGGGCAAGCTAGTGTGCTGGAGGGGATGGATGAAACTATAAGATGTGAAGGAAAGAGAGAAACCATAGCCAACTTGGAAAATTTACAACGGCCATGGTTCCACTATTCAGAGGAAAGCATGCTCTTATGTCAGACTCAATTCTCTCTTCAATCCAATGATGAGGATATGTCATAAATCTTAATATTTCAAACTTATAGGAAGGCAACTGAGGAGTGCTTCCCTCTTCCTCAAAGTTCCTAGTTTCGGAACAGCTCAAAATGTGCTGAAATGCATGTTTTGGGGCCCCAAAAACAACCCCCAATGTTTAAAAAATTCCAATTTGCCCCGGTTTTGGCAAATCTAGTATCGTGTCACATTTTTGGCTCCCATACATCTCAAATCGCCACTTGTACATCGCTCGTATACTGAAATCAACCTTCAGCCCAAACATTTGCCTTTCACCTTTAGCCTGCATCCAGGTGCAGCACGGACATGAATCATTTCATGTATCTTTTTCAATCCTAAAATATGACCATTGATGCTTAAATCTACAATGCTGTGTTGTTAATTTTTTGATTTAGAAATCAATAATGTGTTTCAAGCATCCAATTTCAAGTTCCAAGTGACATCAAATGTATGTGCACTATGTTTCATAAAGAGAAGTTCATTTAAACATTCAGAATGCGAGTTGAACTATTGGGGGCATGCTTCATCAAGGAATTATAATGACTTGAAACCATTAAACATTAAACTTTTATTTGTAGGCACTTGCCATTTCAGTTTTATACAAGTGAGCTTGTGAGGAACATAGTATTAGATAAAGTGGGACAAAAGTTGCATTTTGGGAATTTCGAAATGGGGTGGATTTCATAAAAATTGGGAAAGGCTTCATTAAATTTGGGAAAATTTCCATTGATTGTGGGAATTTTACCAATATTGAATAAGCTAATATTTGGAATTCCAATGATTATGAAAAACTTCATTGGTTGTGAAACAGTTCATTGCGTATAAAAACCGGAACAAAGCATTTGTGGCAGAGTTTGAAAATCATGTATTTGGTGGTGTTAATAAACACCGTTTAGGGACAACATGTATATTTTACTTGAGGTGTTAATAAACACCAGTTGGTGGTGTTAACAAACACCATGCATATTGAGTTCCACTAGAAACAAAGTAGTTGTTGGTCTTGGGGGGGTCACTCATCATATGTAACCCTATCACGTGAGTTCAACAGAAGGTTATTTTTTATTCCTAAAATTTACAGAAATAAATATACATAAGGGACTATTTAAAATAGTTTTGGAAAAAAATTACAGATTTGTATAGAAAAGGGGTACATTTTATGAATGAAAAAATTTACAGATAAGGGATTTTAAATATAGGCCTTGAACGCACGTGATATAGAGGGTTTATACATAGTGACCCCCCCGAGTTGTTGGTGAAGGTCAGCTTTTGAAAATTGTCACATTAATAATATGCAAATACCCATTGACAAGATAACAACAATTGAGAAACATCACATGAGAACACACCTTACAATGGAAGTTTGGGAGATTAAGAGGGAGAAAATCGACACCATTTTCTATGCTCTGATACCAAGCAAGCTCTCCTGTGCTTTGATACATACGCTTTGTGGAATCTTGATCTTCTTGGGTCTATTTATGGATTTTGATGTCCATGACTAGACAATTGCATCAATACACTCCCATACCTATGGATCCAACCTATTCTCTGCCCAATACTTGTTCCAGCAATCAACATAGGCATCTGCATCACTGAGCCCCTTTCTCTTAACTGATGGTGCCCAATACTGAATTAATAATTTCTTGAAATTAGGAGAAGCAGCATCCATCTCAGCACTTGATATGGCAACCCCAAGCCATATGGGGTATATAGGATCTGATGGCCTCACCAAGAAGAAGTCACCTTGCTTAACATCCACCATTGGTCTAAACTCTTCCCTTGGCTTACCTTTTAGAGGCCCACAATAGTGATCATTCCATTCCTCATAGCCTTGGAAATCATTAATGCAAGCATCTATATCATCCTCCTCATCAGGAGATTGTGTTCTTGGCCAAAACTCTCTGTACACTCCTATCTTTGAGATGTTTTCCTGTTCGAGCTCACCGATCATGGTTTTCCAATAGTCTATCACTGGCCTAATGTAGGACTCATAGGATGCATTCTTTCCACGTGCACATCTCTCCCAAAATTTAATGTAATCCTTTATCCCTGATATTACTTGCAAGTGATCTCTCACAAATGCAGCCATTGGCAGTATATCCGGACAATCTGTTGGCAACAATGATCGACCCTCACTATCTTTCTTCCATAGCTCCATTCCCCCTTCAATGGGCATCCAATTCGGTGATTTTGGATGCACCTTGTACTGCATCATTGGTATGTCACCTTGCATGTAAAATCGAAATTGTAATGGCTGTGCATGTCCAACTAGCATTTCTTGCCCATCACATAGGTAGCCATCCACATAATCCTTGAAGTTAGGAACCTGTGTAAGAACAAATGGTGCCGGTGAAGATGATGTACATTTTTTGAATGTATCCATCAGATGCGGGAAAGTGAAAGTTTGTCCCACCCGCAAGCTCTCAGAAAACCTGCTGAACATTGCATCAATGTCCTCATGTGTGTGCCCTACCATCAAGAAGCCCAATTGGACTATCTTGAAAATGCCCCTTGCTACAAGAAGAGAAAGGTATGCAAACAAGTATTTATTTTTGTTCTCAGACCCACAATTATCTAGTTGGAGTAGCAAGTTCTCTGGCAACTTTTGGAATGGTGGCTCAATAGCAACACTCCCCTCTAAAGAGGGTGGGTTTTCTCTTGTATTTAACAGAAAAAAATTCATACATGTGTCTGTAGCCCTTGCAATGGAAGTTGTCATGGCCTTTGTGACAGACTTCGGGTCACTTTCCGATACAGTTTCTAGATTTGCATTTGTGATCGTGACATCTACATTTTTAGACAAGCTAGCTCCACTTCTGGAAACATGTGCACGTTTAGAACTGTAATGGGAGTCCAAAGTGTTTCTTGAACATAGAGCATTCAAAAGGCGAGCATTGCTTCTAGGAAAACCATTGGTAGCAAGGTCTCCAAGGTCATGCATATCCATCCTCTCGAGGTTGCACAAACAAATTGAGAGCGATCCAATCGTCAGGTTGGGATTAGATGGCCACAAACCATTGAGGGTGAAGTGTCCATAATGACCATTTCCATGCCCATGGGTAATCATTCCAATGAGTGAAACCTATAATTGCCATGCAGAATCGGTGTCCTTGGACCTCACCCAAAGTCTTGGAATTGCCATCTTTTTTTGGTCCATCTTATCATGGATTATGCATACATACTTTTTTGGATCCATCTCAGAGTACCTACGCCATGCATAGTATAAGTTCCTACAACTTTGTTGCTGTATCATATGCATCTTTCTCTCTTCCATCAGTGAATCGTGCTCATCTTGACTTTTTGTGGCTGCCAATTGAGCCTTGATCTGACTGCATAAGCTACATTTAGAGAATTCACTCGTCTTAGCAAGGGCTACATTTTTTAAGTCTGATTTCCAAATCCTGCCAAATGTGGATGTGGATAGGCTCTGATAACCATGTTGATTAAGTGAAGTGTTGACCTCACGTAGGATGTCTATCTTCTTATACACTTCAGGTATCACTTGTGTCTCTCTAGAACTATCCTGCATGGTTCTACTCTTGTGAGGCATATGCTCTATGCTATTATCCGCAAAGTGTTGAATGAGAGCCCTTCCCATACCTATGTGCTCCCTGCTCCTCCTCATAATCCCTGAATTGCCATGCACATATTGCTGCACACCACTCTCAAATTGCTCCCTGTATCGATAAAATGATGTCCTTGGAATTCCATGCATCTCATACCATGCTTTACAATAGACATCCCGACTATATATCCTGAAGTTGTAGCATATCCTTCCTGTGTAGTCATGATGCCAAGCCATTGACAACACATCGTATATAAAGTTTGTACGAGACTCCAAGGAGCTGCCCCAAAAGTTCTTCCTTAGATTCATTAAGAGATCTCGCTCTGCATGTTGGCAACACCTACTCCCACAACAATCGATGGAAGAGACCTGCTGCACCAAATCTAGTGACATTTTGTACATTGGTGTTGGAGGCTCTCTTTGTTTAGGCACCCTGTTAATGAAAGTGTACCTTCTTTTCTTGGATGTTGGATCATCCCTTTTTAACATTTGATCATTGACCAACTCATCTATACCAGCAATGTGGTCCATGGGCACATATTGTTGCAATGGGCTTCCTTCAAGTAAGGTAATCTGCTTGATGGGCCACTTTACTAGGCTGAGAGAGCCGACATCTTGCATAGAAGACCCTAAGTCACTTCCTCTAATTTGTTCTTTCTTTTCAACACCCACACCAATGCAATCGTTACCCAATAGGTCAAAGTTTATAGAGTCTCCCAAGAAAACATATAAGATCACACCTTCCCCACGGACTTTGTTTTGCTCTCATCCCATAAGACAACCTTTTTCTCTTTCCAAGATTCACGAATGAAATTGTTAGTTTCCAATGAAGAAACTGGCATTGCCTCAACATAAGGTCGCTCAGGCTCACTTGGTGCAGCTTCTTTAGTTACCGCATCATCTAAAGAATCACCAACATGTTTTAGAGAGCCCTTAGGCCACTTGACAATGCTCCAAATTGCCTCACCAACAAGCACTGCATCCATAGTGGGAAATGGTAAGAGCATTTTACTATTGATAGACTTATCCACTATCATCAATACATTTTCTGTCCCAATCTTCACACCACTATAGTAGGCCTCCGGATCTATTGCACACACTCCACCAATTCCAACCACTTCATTCCCCACCATCATCATGACCTTGTTCTTGCTTTTGATAGCCATCCCCTGTCATTACGATTATGGAGAATTAATTATGAACAAATTACCACCAAAGAATTTCATAAGACCATCAAACATGTCCTTCTAGAGGGGAAGAATGGCATTGGTGCAAATCTCTAGAATGCATGAATGAGTCTATACAAAATTTTCATGAAAGCATGAATTATTTCCCTAAAAGTTTTAGCAATTTGATAAAACTGTTTCTAAAGCATGAATTATTTTCACCATCATCATGACCTGATTCATGCATCTGATAGTAGCCATCCCCTCTCATTACGATGGCAGGAAATTGATTATGAACAAACTACAACCAAAGAATTTCATAAGACCAACAAAGTTGTCCTTGTAGCAGGGGGAGAATGGCACTAGTGCCATTCTCCATGTGGGATTGTGGAGAATGGCATTGGTGTCATTCTCCATGTGAATTCGGCTTTCCTATGGAGAATTGCATATCCCATCTTTGAAAAGGGGAATGGCACCAGTGCCATTCTCCCCATGCATTGACTTGAGAAAAACATTTGTCTTCATAAGAGGAGAACAGACTAGTGCCATTCTTCCTCTGGAAGACAAAATTTTGACTTGGGACTTTGCCTTGGGAGAATGCCAATGGTGCCATGCTCCCTTTGCAAAGCCAAAATTTTATATTAGGACATTGCAATGGGAGAATGGCACTGGTGCCATTCTCCCTTCATGAAGGCAAACTTTGAATCAAGACATTGCATTGGGAGACTGGCACTCGTGCCATTTTCCCTTTGCAAAGCCAAGATTCTGAATCGTGACATTACAATGGGAGAATGGCACTAGTGCCATACTGTCTTTGTGAAGTAGAAATTTTGAACCACGACATTGCATGGGGAGAATGGCACAGCCAAAGTTTTGAATTGGGACATTGCAACGGGAGAATGGTAGTGGTGCAAATTTAAAATTTAAAAAATTTGGCTTTGTAATAGGAAAATAGAGAATGGCACAAGTGCCATTCTCCCATTGGAAAATGGAGAATGGCACTAGTGCCATTCTCCCAATGGAATGTCCCGATTCAAAATTTTGGCTTCACAAAGGTAGAAGGGCACCATTGCCATTCTCACAATGGAATTAGTGGAATGTCAATATATAGGATTAGTTTGTCTAGATTACCACTAGTAGAGAATGGCAGTGATGCCAGTCTCATGCTAGCAACTACATAATGACACTGAGATAATCAAACTCACATGTGGAATGGAATCAGACACCACTCTCCTATGATCACAGTCTCCGCTCTATAGAGTTCATATGGCTTTGTGTCAATCTCTATGGAGAATGGCAGTGGTGCCAATCTCATACCATGAACTGAAAACATGCACAAGGAATCCTAAACTCACATGTGCATTTTCACTTTTGCCATTATCCTACTATAGCCAATAAAATTAGTGGGATGTCAATCTATAGGTTTAGTTTGTCTAGATTACCACTAGCGGAGAATGGCAGTGATGCCAATCTCATGCTGGCACCTACATAATGACACTGAGATCATCAAACTCACATGTGCCATTTTGACTCTGTGAAGCCAAAACTTTGAATTTGGGAGAATGGCACTAGTGCCATTTCCCCTTTGCACAGCCAAGATTTGAATCGGGAAATCACAATGGGAGAATGGGACATTCCCCCATTGGTGCCATTCCCCCTTTACAAAAGCCAAAGTTTTGAATTGGGACATTGCAATGGGAGAATGGAAGTGGAGCAAATTTAAAAATTTTTAGCTTTGTAGAATGGGGAGATTGGAGGATGGCAGTAGTGCCATTCTCCCATTGCAATACCAAAACTTGAGACCATAGACTTTGTGTGTGTGTGTGTGTGTGTGTGTGTGTGTGTTTGTGTGTGTGTATGTGTGTGTGTGTGTGTGTGTGTGTGTGAATGTGGTATTCATTTGAAACCATACACTATTTTACTTCCATTTATTCATATATGTGGTAAAGTTGATCAATATTACTTTATGAAACCTAGCTCGTTATGTGAGTTTATTCACGTTAGTTTGGTTATGCTAGGTTGGTTAAGTTACAAATTTTTATGTTAGAGTATGTTTTTCTTGATCAAGGTCCAAGGAATGTAAAATTTTAAGGTGTAGATTGAATTAGTTGACGAGAATGTGATTTTTCTCCATGTTAAAAAAATTGTAATCATGCTCATCATTAGATCGCAAGCTATGGATTTTTTTAAAGGAAGATGAGAATAGGTTAAATAAAAGGCGTGAGGACAATGTAAAAAAGGAAGAAAATGAGTGTGGACAATGTAAAATAGAAATAAAAGAAATGCATACGTTAGATATGTTGAATGAAAGAAATAAAATAAATGCATAGGGAAAATATGTTAAATAAAAGAAATGCATAGGTTAAGTATGTTAAACAAGATATATGAATAGGCTAAATAAAAGAAATATGTTAAGTCACTGAGATCATCAAACTCACATGTGGAATGGAATCGGACACCACTCTCCTATGATCACTGGAATACCCCTCCTAGAATAGTAGGGTAAACATTTGTAACGGTGGAGAATGCTAGTGGTGCCAATCTCTTGTGAGGCCCTAAGAAATGGCATTGAGAAGCCTAGACTCACATGTGCATTCTTCTATGTAGTAATCATTGTCTCCGCTGTGTAGAGATCATATGGATTTTTGTCAATCTCTGTGGAGAATGCCACAAGTGGAGAATGGCAGTGGTGCCAATCTCTTGTTAGGCCCTAAGAAATGGCATTGAGAAGCCTAAACTCACATGTGCATTCTTCTATGTATTCTCCATAGAGATTGACACAAATCTCTGTGGAGAATGGCAGTGGTGCCAATCTCATACCATGACCTAAAAGCATGCACAAGGAATCCTAATCTCACATGTGCATTGGCACTTTTGCCATTATCCTACTGCCATTCTCCGCTAGTGGTAATGTGCATTCTTCTATGTAGTGATCACAATCTCTGATGTGTACAGATCATATGGAATTGTGTCAATCTCTATAAAGAATGCCACCAGTGGAGAATGGCAGTGGTGGCAATCTCATACCATGACCTAAAAACATGCACAAGGAATCCTAAACTCACATGTGCATTGGCACTTTTGCCATTATCCTATTGCAGCCAATAAAATTAGTGGAATGTCAATTTATAGGTTTAGTTTGTCTAGATTGCCACTAGCAGAGAATGGCAGTGATGCCAATCTCATGCTTGCCCTAAGAAATGGCATTGAGAATCATAAACTCACATGTGCATTCTTCTATGTAGTGATCACTGTCTCCGCTTTGTAGAGATCATATGGAATTGTGTCAATCTCTTATTAGGCCCTAGAATGTCAATCTATAGGTTTAGTTTGTCTAGACTACCACTAGTGGGGAATGGCAGTGATGTCAATCTCATGCTGGCAACTATATAATGACATTGAGATCATCCAACTCACATTTGGATTGGGATCAGATACCACTCTCCTATGATCACTGGAATACCCCTCCTAGAATAGTAGGGTAAACATTTGTACAAGTGGAGAATGGCAGTGGTGCCAATCCTTTATTAGGCCCTAATAAATGGCATTGAGAATCCTAAACTCACATGTGCATTGGCACTTTTGCCATTATCTACTGCAGCCAATAAAATTAGTGTAATGTCAATCTATAGGTTTAGTTTGTCTAGATTACCACTAGCGGAGAATGGCAGTGATGCCAATCTCATGGTATCTAGACTACCACTAGTGTGGAATGGAATCGGACACCACTCTCCTATGATCACTGGAAGACCCCTCCTAGAATAGTAGGGTAAAAATTTGTAAAGTGGAGAATGGCAGTGGTGCCAATCTCTTATTAGGCCCTAAGAAATGGCATTGAGAAGCCTAAACTCACATGTGCATTCTTCTATGTAGTGACCACTGTCTCCCCTGTGTAGAGATCATATGGAATTATGTCAATCTCTATGGAGAATGCCACCAGTGGAGAATGGCAGTGGTGCCAATCTCATACCATGACCTGGAAACATGCACAAGGAATCCTAAACTCACATGTGCATTGGCACTTTTGCCATTATCCTACTGCAACCAATAAATTCAGTGGAATGTCATCTATAGGTTCAGTTTGTCTAGATTACCACTAGGAGAAAATGGCAGTGATGCCAATCTCATGCTGGGAACTACATAATGACACTAAGATCATCAAACTCACATGTGGAATGGAATAGGACACCACTCACCTATGATCACTAGAATACCCCTCCTAGAATAGTAGGGTAAACATTTGTACAAGTGGACAATGGCAATGGTGCCAATCTCTTATTATGCCCTAAGAAATGGCATTGAGAAGCCTAAACTCACATGTGCAGAGATCATATGGATTTGTGTCAATCTCTGTGGAGAATGCCACCAGTGGAGAATGGCAGTGGTGCCAATCTCATACCATGACCTGAAAACATGCACAAGGAATCCTAAACTCACATGTGCATTCTTCTATGTAGTGATCACTGTCTCTGCTGTGTAGAGATCATATGGAATTGTGTCAATCTTTGTGGAGAATGCCACCAGTGGAGAATGGTAGTGGGGCCAATCTCATACCATGACCTGAAAACATGCACAAGGAATCCGAAACTCACATGTGCATTCTTCTATGTAAAGATCATTGTCTACGCTGTGTAGAGATCATATGGAATTGTGTCAATCTTTGTGTAGAATGCCACCAATGGAGAATGGTAGTGGTGCCAATGTCATACCATGCACAAGGAATCCTAAACTCACATGTGCATTCTTCTATGTAGTTATCACTCTCTCTGCTGTGTAGAGATCATATGGAATTGTGTCAATCTCTGAGATCATCAAACTCACATGTGGGCACCACTCTCCTATGATCACTGGAACCCCTCCTAGAATAGTAGGGTAAACATGTGTACAAGTGGAGAATGGCAGTGGTGCCAATCTCTTATTAGGCCCTAAGAAATGGCATTGAGAAGCCTAAACTCACATGTGCAGAGATCATAGGGATTTGTGTCAATCTCTATGGAGAAGAATGGCAGTGGTGCCAATCTCATACTATGACCTGAAAACATGCACAAGGAATCCTAAACTCAAATGTGCATTCTTCTATGTAAAGATCACTATCTCTGCTGTGTAGAGATCATATAGAATTGTGTCAATCTTTGTGGAGAATGGCAGTGGTGCCAATCTCATACCATGACCTGAAAACATGCACAAGGAATCCTAAACTCACATGTGCATTTGCACTTTTGCCATTATCCTACTGCAGCCAATAAAATTAGTGGAATGTTAATCTATAGGTTTAGTCTATCTAGATTACCACTAGCAGAGAATGGCAGTGATGCCAATCTGATGCTGGCAACTACATAGTGACACTGAGATCATCAAACTCACATGTGGAATGGATTCGGACACCACTCTCCTATGATCACTAGAATACTCCTCCTAGAATAGTAGGGTAAACATTTGTACAAGTGGAGAATGGCAGTGGTGCCAATCTCTTATTAGGCCCTAGAAAATGGCATTGAGAAGCCTAAACTCACATGTGCATTCTTCTATGTAGTGATCACTGTCTCCGCTACGTAGAGATCATATGGAATTGTGTCAATCTCTGTGGAGAATGCCACCAGTGGAGAATGGCAGTGGTGCCAATCTCATACCATGACCTGAAAACATGCACAAGGAATCCTAAACTCACATGTGCATTGGCACTTTTGCCATTATCCTACTGTAGCCAATATAATTAGTGGAATGTCAATCTATAGGTTTAGTTTGTCTAGAGTACCACTAGCAGAGAATGGCAGTGATGCCAATCTCACGCTTGCCCTAAGAAATGGCATTGAGAATCCTAAACTCACATGTGCATTCTTCTATGTAGTGATCACTGTCTCCGCTGTGTAGAGATCATATGAAATTGTGTCAATCTCTTATTAGGCCCTGGAATGTCAATCTATAGGTTTAGTTTGTCTAGACTACCACTAGTGGGGAATGGCAGTGATGCCAATCTCATGCTGGCAATTATATAATGACATTAAGATCATCAAACTCACATTTGGATTGGAATCAGACACCACTCTCCTATGATCACTGGAATACCCCTCCTAGAATAGTAGGGTAAACATTTGTACAAGTGGAGAATGGCAGTGGTGCCAATCTCTTATTAGGCCCTAATAAATGGCATTGAGAAGCCTAAACTCACATGTGCAATCTTCTATGTAGTGATCATTGTCTCCGCTGTGTAGATATCATATGGAATTGTGTCAATCTCTATGGAGAATGGCAGTGGTGCCAATCTCATACCATGACCTAAAGACATGCACAAGGAATTCTAAACTCACATGTGCATTGGCACTTTTGCTATTATCCTCCTGCAGCCAATAAAATTAGTGGAATGTTTGGACTACCACTAGTGGAGAATGGTAGTGATGCCAATCTCATGCTGGAACCTACATAATCACACTGAGTTCATCAAACTCACATGTGGATTGGAATTGGACACCACTCTCCTAGAATACCCCTCCTAGAATAGTAGGGTAAACATTTGTACAAGTGGAGAATGGCAGTGGTACCAGTCTCTTATTAGGCCCTAGAAAATGGCATTGAGAAGCCTAAACTCACATGTGCATTCTTATTAGCATCAGTGCCCTTCTCTAGAAGGTCAGGTGAGAAAACTCTCATGTGATAACCTTCACATAAGGAGAATGGCACTGGTGCCATTCTCTGATTCTCTGCAATCCATGTGATGAATCAAACTTCTGCCATTCTCCTTAACATCATGGAGGATGGCACCAGTGGCATTATCCTCAAACTCTCACGGAGGATGGCACTTGTGCCATTCTAAACAAACTCACAGTCCATGTGTTCAATGGCATTTGTGACACTCTTCTAACATCATATTATGTTGGAGAATGGCACGAATACCATTCTTTATTATAACCATCTTAACTTTGATATTGTGTATATTTGCTTACTGTGTTGGTGTAGTTTTTCATAATGCATATATAAGTTGCTTCACCTTGGTTATTTTGTTAATAGAAGTTTCATTGTGGTTGTAATATTTCCTACTACAGTTATGATTTTCTATTATATATTTCATTGTGTCCTTGGTTCTTTTGTTAACAGAACATTGCAAGAATGGCTAGCAAGGGAAAGAGAAAGGTTTGAGTGGTGTCAGTTTATGATGGAGTTAGTTCTGGAAGAGGATGGTTTTTGGATATATACAATAACGAACTCCAAAAACTCCATAAAGTGCATTGTTTTGTGAACATCCAAGGAACAACTTTGGAAAATATTGGACAAGTTAAAGAGATGGAGGATACCGAGAAAGACAACGTTCCTTGTCTCAAAATTCATACATTGGGAGGCAATGTGTATCAATTGGATCCTGCTTGTTTTGATCATGCGAGGATGAATGCTACTGGGGAGGACACGATGATATCTAGGGGTTGGATTAATGAGCCAAAAAATTATACCAACCAATAGATATTAGAAAGCTTTGATTTAGTAACAAAAGGGATAAAGCAAGATATAAAAAAGAGTAGAAAAGTTTCAAAAAGAACTAAGAAAAGTGATGTTGAGGGATCAAGCTCTCAAGTGTCTCAGAACACATTGAAAGAGAAGGCTAGAGAGACCGGTGAGGAGGAAACAATAGGTGAGAAGGAAATAAGGTCAGATGGAAAAACAAGCATTGGGGATAAACTGGAGGCTAAAGACAAAGAGACAACTTTAGGAGGAAAACAGGGAGGTACGGGAATGGTCACTGATGGAACTGGAAGTGGAGGTAATGCAACGGGGAGTGGTGAGACACATATAATAGGACATGGTGAGAAATCATCTGAAGCAACTATCATCCTATATAAGAAAATCCAGCCAAATGTTGACTTTAAGGCACTACAAAAGAAATTGGAAAGGAAGGACACAAGTATGACAGGCTTGATGGAGTATGTAAAGTACTTCCCATTTGGTTTGGAGTTTGAGGTGTTGATCCTAGTGATGAATTGCTTTAGAGCACCAATCCAATATGTGTACAGGACATTGACCCTCAGCTATGTCAGTGACTTGGTCAAGAGTTTTGCAATGAATGCACGACCTCCCGCAACATGTGCATATCTTATGCCTTACCACACAGGCACAAATACTCTGATGTGCAAGGAAGAGATAAATGTGGAAAAGTTAAAGGAGTATAATTATTGGATTCTCACAGGGTAGCATTCGATTTATGCTGCAAGGATGTTTATAACTAAAGCACATGGAGAAGCCTTTAATCAACGAAAAGGTTTCTATACATGGAGGAAGGCGAGAATTATTGTCAATGCACCAGTTGAAGCAAGTTTTAAGATATCATCAATGGCCAACTTGGAGGCACAGACCATTTTGAAAAATCAGCCATATATCAATATCTTGCAACACCTAAGGGCACAGTGGATTGCATTCAGACGACCAAAGAAACTAGCCCAAGGCCTTGTCAAAGGGCATAAAGATCGACAAAGTTGGGATGTGAGTAATAAACTTTGTTTTGTATGCATTTTTTATTTCAAGAATGTTTATGGCTTTGTAAAAGAAATGATAGTAGTGTCAATTCCCTGATGTGATAATGGCACTAGTGCCATTCTTCTAGTTACCAAGTCATGCTTTTGACATGGTAATGGAGAATCGCACTAGTGTCATTATTATCTCTATTACATGATTTGGATTAGAACAATGTCTAAGATGATATTGATTTTTTTATATAGAATTTTGTAGGAGTTGCAAGCATATCGATGGGTGCAAACTTTGCTACCAAGGACACACACATGGTCACATATGATGATGACATCTACGAACAATGGATTAGGATTTTGACATTGGTGAAGCAGGGTGATCTTGAGGGTCGAAATCCCACAATAACATATATGAGGTTCTGCTAGCATTGGAAGACGAAGATGTACGTGCACTTCAAGCAGAGATTGAGTCTAAAGAAATAGTCTTGGTCAAGTCAAGCAAAGACAAGGACTCCATTGAAATGTCTCAATGGGCAATGGAGATTAAGCATGATAGAGCCCTGAAAGAAGCGCTCATCAAGGAGTTCAACTCACATCACCCTTCACCCCAACATCAAACATGGGATGCCCTTGCAACTTATTTCAAAATTGATTCAATTGTTTATCAGAGGTTCATGTGAGTCATGGGTCAAAGAGAAGCTGCAAGTTCCTAGGAGCCGCATTAATCTATGTTGATTGGGTGATTAGTTCAATAGAGGGTAACAAGTCTACATCATAGTCTTGTTTTCCTTGGACAATTATTCAAGTGAACATGGAGATGGAGGGGGAGAGCTTTCTAACATGTCACTCTAATGGACAACTTCCAATCAGCTTGTGTGTGCTTGACACCTTAGAGGGATCTGCCAAAGGCATGTGTTGGGATAAGGATGCCTTCAAGAAGTCGCTCTGTGGCTTGATGGAGACCGTTGCCACTCCATCACAGTATGTATTGCTATCATTTATGACAATGATAGAGATGGTAAATCTCAAGGAAGCAATGATAGAGGCTTGATTTTGGCATAGAAGGTTTGTGGGTGTTATCCATGAATCGGATAGTGCACAAAAGGGTTTGTTTGAGACCTTCTGTTTTTTGTCATTTGTCAGCTCACATGATGGGTTTGATGGATTTGAGCACATGTTAGAAAACACAAGGCCATACACAATAATTGAGCACAATATTCTTTATTCTGATGAGGACATTGAGTATGAAAAAGAGGCGGTTGTGAAGCATGGCATCATCAAAAAGTGCAACGGGTGCTATTGTAGTAGGGAACATGAAATTGTTGTTGACGTCTTTACTAATGGATGTGTGGCATTACAAGCATTCTCAAGCAAAAGAAAAGTGATCTCACTGGTGAAGACATCCCAACAAGCGACAGAGGTCGAGGCTATGTGTGTGGCACATGCATTAAATAATCCCCATATTAAGATTTGGTCTAGCATTAAGAGGCCTCTTCAGACACATAGAGCTGATTCACCTATCGATGAAGGAATTAAAGAGGGTGAGCATCACATTGAAGACTTGCATCCTTTAACTGAACTAGATCTTAAAGCTATCCCAAAGATTACATTGGAAGATTTGGAGCAAGGTCTTTAGCTACTCATTTATGCCTTGTGTATTCAGTTTTAAAATAATATGACTTTTATGGATTTTCTCGATTGCACATACTCTCATTATATTAAAGAGATTAAACATTAGGTATGATAAAATTGTGTGACATAATGACAGGGGGAATGGTACTAGTGTCATTCTCCCAATGTCGGGTTATACGTAAGAGGTACTATTAACATTTTATGTGACCTCATATGGAAAATGGCACTAGTGCCATTCTCTCTTTGTGGTTATGTAGAAATGGTAATATTGTTATGTTCCTTTCTTGAATCTATGTTAGTTGAAAGCATTACAGAGATTAAAAATTGTGTAGTATTAACTATGCTACAAAAGTTTGGATTTGGGTGCTTTCTACAAATCTATTGGACCAAAGTAATACAATATCTATGCTTTCAGATCATGCATTGTACATTTCTTTTGGGACATGGGGGGAGGCACTAGTAGTGTTCTCTCCTCCCAATGAGGATATAGAGAAAGGCACTAGTGGCATTCTCCATAACCTTATATGTAAAATGGCACTAGCACCACCCCAAGAGAAGAATGGCACTAGTGCCATTCTCTCTATGAGTTCAGAGAGAAAGGTTGCACTATTTGCATTCTCAATTGACCTTTAGAAAGATTGGCACCAGTGCCACTCCCCAAAAAGACAATGGAATCAGTGAATGGCGATGGATAATGTTTGTACTTTATTTTTATTTATTAGTTTCATATGCTTTTGTGCTTCGACATTGTTGAATACACTCTAAAGAATCAAAATATTTCTATATTCCTCAACTTCCACAAGGACCAATGATGCATGGAAGGATATGGAGACACCAAATGTAGAGGACAACATACCACCCAAAATGGGGACTATCAATTACACGATGGATACAAGAGGTATAGAAGAAAACATAACCCTAAAAATGGAGAAAATTGCAAGGAATATCATGAATCCTATACTTTTAGAAGAGAACATGGATGAACGTACTATCTCAACATTGGGGACAAGACTAGATAATCTTATTGTTGTTGCAAACATGTATGAAAACATAGCACCTGACAATTTGGATGAGTCAGAAGCCAGCAACTTCAAGGAGAATTTGGATCTATATCCACATACAATTTCTTTAAATATGCCATGATTAACAATCATATTAGACTTGAATGGCCTGTTATTAAGTCGCTGCCTACTCAAGTCTCCAATACATTTGTCTATTATCCATGGCAAAAATAGTTATATGGTTGTTCGTCCTGGGTGCATAGAGTTTCTTTAAATCTTGTTACAAAGATTTAAATTAGGTATTTGGTCAACTGTGATGGAGTATAACGTACTTGATATGGTAGGAAAGCTGCA
The DNA here is from genome assembly GCF_047967505.1 of Dipteris shenzhenensis. NCBI lineage: Eukaryota > Viridiplantae > Streptophyta > Polypodiopsida > Gleicheniales > Dipteridaceae > Dipteris > Dipteris shenzhenensis. The sequence goes on along the minus strand of NC_141597.1, from coordinate 37,992,991 downwards.
AAATTATGCAAATGAGATCCTCCCTTTCTTTGTTATATGGTCTCAGCAAGGATGCTACACTTACAATAAGACGAGGATAAATAGGCCTGACAAGGTTGGTGTTGAGGCAATGTTCAAACCCTTAGCAAAAATCTCAAAGGCATTTGAATGTGATGCTAGAAGGACAATCCTTGTTGATGACTCCCCATAAAGGCTTGCATTAGCCCTCCATCAAATTGCATATTTCCTTCAACGTTTGATGTACAAGACAAGGATGATAATATTCTACTGAGAGAGTTGATGCATACTTACTACAACTCGATGAAACTAAAGATGTGCACACCATGATTGAGACAAATCGGTATGGACAATTACCTGTGATGGAGGGGCATAAAAATTTCAACCTTGTCCAGAAAGTAATTGATGAATGGAGGGTGGAAAATCATGCATGGTCAAGAATGGAATATAAAACAAGAAATCTTCCTCTTGTAGATCAACTAAGAGAGAGGGATATAGGGAAACCCATGGTGGTGATATCCAAGTGCCTAAACTCAATGCATCCCAAATAAGACTTTTAAGGAATGCTCCGCAACTCTCTAGCATGAATGCTATGCAAGTTTCTCAATTGGCTATAGACCTAGGGTACAAAGGTCGCTATATCAAGAAATACATTGCTAAGGGCTACATAAACCGACTACAGAATGCGTATTTTTCATGAAGGTACATATGTCAAAGTGTTTTTTGATTTTATCTCAAGTCTATATAACTGTTGTTGCAGCTAATTGAATTTGTCTTTTGTGATGTAGATAGATATACGTTCAAATCAAGCTTGAGTTGTGACATACCAGAACAAGATCCATTTGGACCACCAAAGTTACCTGTCCCTATCAACGAAGTGTTCTGGATAAAAAATGTGGCTTTCGAGGTGCATGAGTCAACCATTACAGGTGCTAGCTTGGGCTTGTTTGTGCATGGCTCCATCAAGAGAGGGACTACTATTCTCCATTATGAAGGTGACAAGTACTCCTACAGAGACTGGAAGGAATTATGTAGAGTTCATCCAAGGCTAAAGAAGTACTCTATCCAAGAGGACCCTACTGTCCATTTGAGGGATATGGTGCATATTGTTGGTGATGTTTAATATAGCAATGTGGCAGGATTTATTAACAGCAATAGAAATACCAATGTAAAGCCAAATGTTTGTTATGTATTTTCCCCTAATGTTCCACCTTGGTATGATCCCATCATGAACATAGATATTGTAGAATATGGTCACATTTGTATTGAATCCATAGATGATATACTTGTAGGAGAGGAGCTATTTGCAGACTATGAGTTTTGAATAACAACATTGTATTTCTTTATACAATCATTACTTATGGGAATTACTACTTTCTTGCCAACTATGTAAATTGGTGCGTAATTGTTGTGTGTGAATAATATGCAAATATGTTCATAACTACATTCATAATGTATTTTGAAGGAGTGTCTCTCGTGCCATTTTTTCTGGTGCCATTCTCTTTGGGGCTAGAAATTGAGAGTTTCTTTGGAATCATGATTTATTTCAAGGATTTCAATGGTGCATCAACTATTGGTAAACTGAAAGGAAAGGAAAGAGTGGACACAAACTCAGAATACTTGCATTACTTGCTTGTAGAATGAAGAAGAGTGAGGTCCTTAAGTAGGCACCTCATACATGCTCACTGACATCACTGATGACTTCAGAGCTCCACAATCATCTCCTCAATTTGCTCCTAGATTCTCTCAATCATCCTATGTGGCTCTTCCACCACCTAACTTTGCTTGTGGGCACCTAACTGTGCCTCTAGCACTCACACATAGAAACATAAGGTGTGCCTGAGGCATACACCTTGAGATATCCCAACAAACCCCCCTCAAGGGAATGCCTCAGGCTATGTCAAGGATACATCTAGTCTCATAGTTTCTCATGCCATCTCATGGTGGTCAAGGATTAATCTATGGCTAGGTTCTCATGCTAGCAAGGGTTCCCTTGGGTGTAAGGTAAACAAAAAGGGATACAAAAAAAAAAAACCTTTCAATGGTTATCTCCCCTGCATGTACATGCACACAATGTCTGTAGGAGGTACCATGGAGCAAAACATACACATGGCCTACATCATAAGGTGACCAGAGGTGTTTACAAAACACACAAAACACAATACTTTATTTCATTCATTTTGGAGGACTATCCAGGCTGAGTACCTTGACATAAAAAGAGAGATCTGGAGCATACATAGAGATGTTTTAAAATGCATAATCTTCAAAGGATGCCTCATCTTGTGGAGGCTTTTCAACTGAAAGTAGATTTGCATTTTCTGTCTTTGCTTTGGCTCTGCAAAACTTCTCATTATGGTTGTTCTTGCCACAGTGTTTGCATGGATTAATTTTGAAGCAGTCCTTTGAAAGGTGATTTGTCTTTCCACAGTGATTGCAAGGGGTATACTTGCCCTTCTGGACTTTTATAGCATAAACAGTGTCATTGCCTTTCCTGAGCTCCATATGCCTTTCTTCTTCTTGGAGAGCAGAGATAATACCTTCAAGATTAGGATTAGGAAGATTTTTCAAAGTGCTAACTATGTGATCATAATCTTCAGGCATACTCTTAAGTAACACTGCCATAGCATCATCTGGAGTAATAGGAGAGTTGATAGAAGCAAGCTAAGTCATAAGACTCCACATATAGTTGACATGAGCTACCAAAGTAGTACCACTAGCCATCTTCAATTCAAAGAAAGAAATTTTAAGTAATAGTTTAGAGATGTGAGAGCTAGCACCAAAAATCATGTCAAGCTTCTGCCAAGCTTCTGAAGGAGACTCCAAGTCAGAGATATGGTGAATATAATCATCTCCTAAAGCAAGAGCAATGATACCATATGCTTTTTCTTCTCTAGCTGGATCCCTTGCCGGTCATGTCGGAGTTGAGGATTCTCCAGCATTGGAGGCCGTAGAAGAAGCGGTAGGATTCGGTTTGACAAGTCCCCATAAGTTCTCCCTCATCAATGCAAATTTCACCTTCATCTGCCATGTGTGGAAGCCCTTTCCATTGAACTTATCTAGATTCAATAGGGTAGCCATGAGAGGGTCTAACCCAAATATTGGGCAGTGTCTATCTCTCTTACAAGGCAAAAAATAACGGAAAGACTTCCAAAATATGAGCACTTGATGTAGCAAAGACTAGTGACCAATATTCAATCAATGATGCTTCTTCTTACATGCTTCATAGAAGTGGCTAAAATGAATACTTTCCAATCAAACCCAGGTCTAGCAATTCAAAACAAAACTGAAACCACACTTGTATTGAAGTTATTGAAAGTTTCAAAAAACCAGAAATGCTAGAGTAGCATTTTATGTAGCATCATCTTCAAAAACTTGTCCAAAACTGTTAAAACTAAAAGGCTGAACTTGGAGGGCTTGTAGCTCACTCTTCAAAGCAAGGAAAAGAGGGCTTTCTGAAGAAAAATAATGCTCATATACCAGAGAGGGTCCAGCACAGAGGTTGGACGAAATGGTGCACACTTTTGCCCGGGAGAGTTGCTACAGGCTGAACCTGAGTTTTGATGATTTCTCCCTCGAACTGAACCAAATGAGCTGAAAAATGGCTCAAAATCTTCTTCTTGAGGTCGCCCATCTACTCCTAAGAGGGCTCAGGCAATGGCGGAGCAGGAAGGGAGTATTGAGCAGTAGAAGATATGGCAAAAAATGCGATGTTTGGGGAATGGCAGCCACCACAGACGTTTTTTCTTCAATTGCTTGCAGGTGGAAGTTCATCCATACTAGAGGAGTTTCCAGCTCAGAGGGTTTGGGCAATGGTCATTTGTAGGTGGAGAACCAAGCTCTCAAAGATTTTGGGAAGAAAGAGGAAAATGGAGAAGAAGAAGATGAAGAAGAAGAAGATGATGTGGCAGAAATGGGCTCAAGGGGAATCAAAGGGCTCTGATACCATGTTGGTAAACTGAAAGGAAAGGAAAGAGTGGACACAAACTCAGAAGACTTGCATTACTTGCTTGTAGAATGAAGAAGAGTGAGGTCCTTAAGTAGGCACCTCATACATGCTCACTGACATCACTGATGACTTCAGAGCTCCACAATCATCTCCTCGATCTGCTCCTAGATTCTCTCAATCATCCTATGTGGCTCTTCCACCACCTAACTGTGCTTGTGGGCACCTAACTGTGCCTCTAGCACTCACACATAGAAACATAAGGTGTGCCTGAGGCATACACCTTGAGATATCCCAACATCAACAAGTTGTCATGTTTTCATCCTAAAGTGTGCTTTTTTACTTTGCAATGAGTAATCAACATTGAGAGTGCTCTCAACGGAAGCAAGAATGGAAGAAGGAGAGAGAGAGACAAAGAGCCACACAAGTTTTGGTGGGTGCAGAACCACCCTAATCTTCTTTTTCATTCATTTATATATGTGTTTGAGTATTGTACATAACTGGGGTTAAGGCACAGTGACCTTTAACCCCCACAACCTCCCACTTAAAGGACAATGTGCCTTTAAGGGAGAACAACCAGTGAGCATACTATCCAATGCCCATCAATACACGACAATACTCAAACCGCTGACTAGGTAGACTCTTCGTCAGCATATCTGCAGGGTTATCATCTGTATGAACCTTGACAAGCTCTATGCACTTGTCCTCAAGTACCTCCCTGATGAAATGATACCTGACCTCAATGTGTTTGGTCTTTGCATGAAAGACCGGATTCTGTGCTAGCTGAATAGCACTCATGGAATCACTATGCAATGTCGGTACACCTGTATGAATCCCCAAATCTCCCACTAGCCGATCAAGCCATATAGCCTCCTTGCAACCCTCTGTGGCTGCAACATACTCAGCCTCTGTGGTAGACAAAGCAATGCACTTCTGTGCACGAGACATCCACGACACTGCACCACCTGCAAAGGTGAACACATAACCAGAAGTGGATCTCCTACTATCCACATGCCCTGCATAGTCTGAATCTGTGTACCCAAGTACACGCATGTCTCCTTTACCAAAGCAGATGCACATCTTCTTGGTACCCTTCATGTACCACAAGTTTTGGTGGGTGCAGAACCACCCTAATCTTCTTTTTCATTCATTTATATATGTGTTTGAGTATTGTACATAACTGGGGTTAAGGCACAGTGACCTTTAACCCCCACAAACATGACATGTAAAGTTATCCTTTTACAATAATGCTAGTCAGTCTAAACATTGAAAGTGCATAATAAATGATTGTCATTGCCACCTAAATTACATCAAATGCTTGTCATTGCCCATTGATTTTCCATCAACTACATATCTTGCATTCATTCTCCTCAACTATATATCTTGATTTTCGATCAACTACATATCTTACTAAGTTAAAGAGCCTGTGCGTTTTCATTGCAATACTCATGGTTATTAATTACACTCTATATTTTTTAAATGGTGTTTTGGAAATTTTCAAATGAGAGTGCTCACAACAAATGTGAGTCTCAATATCAATGGAAATTCTAGAGACTCGCTATTATGAAGGTGTTTTTGAACATCACTATGGCTCACGAGATGAATCTAACTCAAATGGGTTTCAAAGTTTATTATTTTGTTGATGATAACATAGTTTAGACACTGATATTCTATTTATTATTTGAGAATGTAGTTGATATTTCACACTTCATGAATGGCTATCTAGTCTATTTTCAATATTTCTCCTATTTTTTCATTGAGGGGAGCTACAATTTCTTCCAAAACTGCCATTCTGGGAATTGTGTTTTTCCTAAATTATCTAATACGGTCTTGTTTTGAAAAATCAGCCATATATCGATATCTTACAACACCTAAGGGCTCAGTGTGTTGCATTCAGACGACCAAAGAAACCAGCCCAAGGCCTTGTCAAAGGGCATAAAGATCGACAAAGTTGGGATGTGAGTAATAAACTTTGTCTTAACTTTGTTTTGTATGCATTTTTTATTTCAAGAATGTTTATGGCTTTGTAAAAGAAATGATAGTAGTGTCAATTCCCTGATGTGATAATGGCACTAGTGCCATTCTTCTAGTTACCAAGTCATGCTTTTGACATGGTAATGGAAAAACCGCACTAGTGTCATTATTATCTCTATTACATGATTTGGATTAGAAGAATGTCTAAGATGATATTGATTTTTTTATATAGAATTTTGTAGGAGTTGCAAGCATATCGATGGGCGCAAACTTTGCTACCAAGGACACACACATGGTCACATATGATGATGACATCTACGAACAATAGATTAGGATTTTGACATTGGTGAAGCAGGGTGATCATGAGGGTCGAAATCCCACAATAACATATATGAGGTGTCTGCTAGCATTGGAAGACGAAGATGTACGTGCACTTCAAGTAAAGATTGAGTCTAAAGAAATAGTCTTGGTCAAGTCAAGCAAAGACAAGGACTCCATTGAAATGTCTCAATGGGCAATGGAGATTAAGCATGATAGAGCCCTGAAAGAAGTGCTCATCAAGGAGTTCAACTCACATCACCCTTCGCCCCAACATCAAACATGGGATGCCCTTGCAACTTACTTCAAAATTGATTCAATTGTTTATGAGAGCTTCAAGCATTCATGTGAGTCATGGGTCAAAGAGAAGCTGCAAGTTGCCAAGTCCACACCTGATTTCCTAGGAGCCGCGTTAATCTATGTTGATTGGGTGATTAGTTCAATAGAGTGTAACAAGTCTACATCGTAGTCTTGTTTTCCTTGGACAATTATTCAAGTGAACATGGAGATGGAGGGGGAGAGCTTTCTAACATGTCACTCCAAGGGACAACTTCCAATTAGCTTGTGTGTGCTTGACACCTTAGAGGGATCTGCCAAAGGCATGTGTTGGGATAAGGATGCCTTCAAGAAATTGCTTTGTGGCTTGATGGAGACCGTTGCCACTCCGTCACAGTATGTATTGCTATCATTTATGACAATGATAGAGATGGTTAATCTCAAGGAAGCAATGATAGAGGCTCAATTTTAGCATAGAAGGTTTGTGGGTGTTATCCATAAATTAGATAGTGCACAAAAGGGTTTGTCTGAGACCTTCTGTTTTTTGTTATTTGTAAGCTCACATGATGGGTTTGATGGATTTGAGCAAATGTTAGAAAACACAAGGCCATACACAATAATTGAGGACAATATTCTTTATTCTGATGAGGATGTTGAGTATGAAAAAGAGGCGGTTGTGAAGCATGGCATCATCAAGGAGTGCATCGGGTGCTATTGTAGTAGGGAACATGAAATTGTTGTTGACGTCTTTACTAATGGATGTGTGGCATTACAAGCATTGTCAAGCAAAAGAAAAGTGATCTCACTGGTAAAGACATCCCAACAGGTGACAAAGGTCGAGGTTATGTGTGTGGCACATGCATCAAATAATCCCCATATTAAGATTTGGTCTAGCATTGAGAGGCCTCTTCAGACACATAGAGCTGATTCACCTATCGATGAAGGAATTAAAGAGGGTGAGCATCACATTGAAGACTTGTGACCTTTAACTGAAGCAGACCTTGAAGCTATCCCAAAGATTACATTGGAAGATTTGGAGCAAGGTCTTTAGCTACTCATTTATGCCTTGTGTATTCAGTTTCAAAATAATATGACTTTTATGGACTTTCTCGATTGCACATACTCTCATTATATTAAAGAGATTAAACATTAGGTATGATAAAATTGTGTGACATAATGACATGGGGAATGGTACTAGTGTCATTCTCCCAATGTCGGGTTATACGTAAGAGGTACTATTAACATTTTATGTGACCTCATATGGAGAATGGCACTAGTGCCATTCTCTCTTTGTGGTTATGTAGAAATGGTAATACTGTTATGTTCCTTTCTTGAATCTATGTTAGTTGAAAGCATTACAAAGATTAAAAATTGTGTTGTATTAACTATGCTACAAAAGTTTGGATTTGGGTGCTTTCTACAAATCTATTGGACCAAAGTAATACAATATCTATGCTTTCAGATCATGCATTGTACATTTCTTTTGGGACATGGGGGGAGGCACTAGTAGTATTCTCTCCTCCCAATGAGGATATAGAGAAAGGCACTAGTGGCATTCTCCATAACCTTATATGTAAAATGGCACTAGCACCACCCCAAGAGAAGAATGGCACTAGTGCCATTCTCTCTATGAGTTCAGAGAGAAAGGTTGCACTATTTGCATTCTCAATTGACTTTAGAAAGATTGGCACCAGTGCCACTCCCCAAAAAGACAATGGAATCAGTGAATGGCGATGGATAATGTTTGTACTTTATTTTTATTTATTAGTTTCATATGCTTTTGTGCTTCGACATTGTTGAATACACTCTAAAGAATCAAAATATTTCTATATTCCTCAACTTCCACAAGGACTAATGATGCATGGAAGGATATGGAGACACCAAATGTAGAGGACAACATACCACCCAAAATGGGGACTATCAGTTACACGATGGATACAAGAGGTATAGAAGAAAACATAACCCTAAAAATGGAGAAAATTGCAAGGAATATCATGAATCCTATACTTTTAGAAGAGAACATGGATGAACGTACTATCTCAACATTGGGGACAAGACTAGATAATCTTATTGTTGTTGCAAACATGTATGAAAACATAGCACCTGACAATTTGGATGAGTCAGAAGCCAGCAACTTCAAGGAGAATTTGGATCTATATCCACATACAATTTCTTTGGATATGTCATGAGTAACAATCATATTAGACTTGAATGGCCTGTTATTAAGTCGCTGCCTATTCAAGTCTCCAATACATTTGTCTATTATCCATGGCAAAAATAGTTATATGGTTGTTCGTCCTGGGTGCATAGAATTTCTTTAAATCTTGTTACAAAGATTTAATGTAGGTATTTGGTCAACTGCGATGGAGTATAACGTACTTGATATGGTAGGAAAGCTGCAAAATTATGCAAATGAGATCCTCCCTTTCTTTGTTATATGGTCTCAGCAAGGATGCTACACTTACAATAAGACGAGGATAAATAGGCCTGACAAGGTTGGTGTTGAGGCAATGTTCAAACCCTTAGCAAAAATCTCAAAGGCATTTAGATGTGATGCTAGAAGGACAATCCTTGTTGATGACTCCCCATACAAGGCTTACATTAGCCCTCCATCAAATTACATATTTCCTTCAACGTTTGATGTACAAGACAAGGATGATAATATTCTACTGAGAGAGTTGATGCCATATTTACTACAACTCGATGAAACTTAAGATGTGCATAGCATGATTGAGACAAATCAGTATGGACAATTACCTATGATTGAGGGGCATAAGAATTTCAACCTTGTCCAAAAAGTAATTGATGAATGGAGGGAAGAAAATCATGCATGGTCAAGAATGGAATATAAAACAAGAAATCTTCCTCTTGCAGATCAACTAAGAGAGAGGGCTATAGGTGGTAATACAGAACCAAAGGGTGTACATCCTAGGGCAACCCATGGTGGTGATGGTCAGGTGCCTAAACTCAATGCATCCCAAATAAGTCTTTTAAGGAATGCTCCACAACTCTCTAGCATGAATGCTATGCAAGTTTCTCAATTGGCTATAGACCTAGGGTACAAAGGTCACTATATCAAGAAATACATTGCTAAAGCCTACATAAACCAACTACAGAATGCGTATTTTCCATGAAGGTACATATGTTAAAGTGTTTTTTGATTTTATCTCAAGTCTATATAACCGTTGTTGCAGCTAATTGAATTTGTCTTTGTCATCCAGCTATATTATTCATGGCGGTGTACCAACCACATCTGTACCTAACAAGTCGGTGACATAAATGCACAACGGTCACCTTGGCATATCACGAGTGGAGCTTGATATCTCAGCACTCCCCCTCGAGCTCAGTCCCAATTCCTACACGCCAAGCAGGTCTGAACTTGTGCAGCTTCTCTACAACCGATGCCTTCATGAATATGTTAGCTACCTGATCCTTTGTGCTAACATAAACTAGATCAATAAAACCTACTAGAACCTTCTCCTTGACATACTGATAATGCACCTCAATGTGGTTTTTTCTAGCATGATAGACTGAGTTATTTACCAAGTGTATACTCCTCACGTTGTCATAATAAATGACAACTGGCCCATCTATAGACTGATGCATATCATAAAGTAGCTTATGCAACCAAGTTGCCTCACATGCAGCCATTGCTACACCCTTGTACTCAGCCTCTGTGCTCGACAAGGCAATTGTAGGCTATTTCTTGTTGCTCCAAGTGACTGCAGCACTCCCAAAAGAAAACACATATCCACTGGTAGATTGTCTATTAGAAATACTACTAGCCCAATCAACATCAGTGTATCCATGCAACTGTATCTAAAGCCCAGTCTCATAAAATAGTCCATACTGCAATGTGGACTTCACATGCCTCAGTATGCGTCTAGTCGCATCCAAATGCAGTTTCCTCGGAGCCTACATAAACTAACTTACCAAACCCAACACCATAGCTCAAATCTGGCCTAGTAATAGTCATGTAAATCAAACTTCCTACTATGCATCTGTACATAGTAGGGTCTTCCACAAGCTCACCTGCATCTGCGCTCAGCTTCACATTTTGCTCCAAAGGAACTGAAATAGGCTTACAGCCTGTCATCCCATATTTGAAAAGCATGTCCAATCCATACTGCCTCTGCAAGGCCATATCCCACTTGTGGATCTAATCACCTCCATGCCCAATAAATAATGCAGCTCTAGGCTCACTACCAAGTGCTCTCAAAACTTTCCTTGTCTTCCTAACTCTAGGTGTAATAATAGAAGGAATACCCAACTCATCATCAAGGCTCTCTTACAAGCCACTGGATTCACCATCCACATAAGAGTGACCTGCATTCACATCAACCATGGGCTGATCTACTTTCTCTTTTCCCTTTCATGATACTTGCATACCAGTACCTGCATTGCTTTGAGGAGATTCTCTTGATCTCAGTCTGCTTGTCCATGGTGAAGTATGTGAACCACTGCTAGAGGACACTATAGGTCCACTAATATTTTGTGATTGTTGCTGTGAATTCTGTGCAACATTATCATTTTGTGCATCTACATCATCAATCACAGTTACTGGTTTATACCAGCTGCTCATCTCATCAAAAACAACATCTCTGCTCATTGTAAACTTACGAGTAGAAGGGTTATAGCATCTATACCCTTTCTGCTACAGAGAATAACCAATGAAGATGCACTTCTCAGCTTTTGGATCCAACTTGGATCTCAACTCATCTAGCACATGAACATAAGCAATGCAACCAAAAACTTTCAAATGAGAAATATCTAGTTTCCTACTAGTATACCTCTCCTCTAGCATCATGCCATGTATTGCTACAGTGGGAGTCTTGTTCATTATGTAGACTGTTGTAGCAACTGCTTCAGCCCAATAATAATCTGGTAGGTCTTTTTTGTTGATCATGGCACGAGATACCTCTCCAATATGCCTATTTTTCCTTTCTACAAGTCCATTTTGCTGTGGGGTATGACTGCATGAATATTGCTGCTTTATGCCATGCTCCTACCGGAACCTTGCAAACTCATTTGAGAGGCACTCTCCCCCTCCATTTGACCTTAGGCATTGTATTTGCAAACCTGTTTCTTTTTCAACCATAGCTTTAAAAGCTTTGAAATGCCCAAACACTTCACTTTTCTTTTTCATAAAATACACCCAAACTTTTCTGCTGTAGTCATCAATAAAAGTGACAAAATAATGAAAGCCTCCAATAGATGCAGCTTTAGTAATCCACACATCAGAGTGGATTAATTCCAATGGCCTCTTACTCTTTTGAACATGTCTAGGAAATGGTTTCCTTGCCTGTTTTCCAAATTGATAGGATTCACATACCTTATGCATTTCTACAACCTTGAACTTAGGCAATTCTGCAACAATATTTTGGGCCTACATTAATTTAAGTCATTGTACATTAACATGACCAATGCGTTTATGCTAGATATCAATATCTGCAACTACACCGATCCCATGTGCAAACATTACTGCACTCAATTCAGGCATGTCCACATCCAACATAAACATCCTGCCCTTCTTCTTCCCTTTTGCTATCAAGCGACGGTTATTTTTCATATCCTCAACAAAGCATCCATGAGGATTAAATTTGTCCTGCAAGCCCTGCTCAACCATTTGACCAATAGAAACCAGGTTCTTGGTGATATTCGGGACATGAAATACATCAGACAGGTATTTCTTTTTCCCATCCTACATAGACAAAAGAATTTTACCAATCTGCACAATAGGATGTGCAGTATCATCACTAGTTTCCACAAATCCTGGTCTTTCCATTTTCCTTGCATCCTACATCCATTCTACATGACCTATCATGTGGTTTGACACACCTGAGTCAACATACCACACATCATTTCTTTCTTTTGCACTTGTCACAGAATTGGTCATGTGCTGCACCATAAACAAATGCTCATTTTTGTCATCACCCTGTCTACTAGAGGATGCATAATTGCCTTGTTTCAATTTTCCATTCATGATGTCATTCTACTTTTTGTAGCAGTCTTTAGCCATATGATCCATTTTACCACAATAGTAGCATTCAACATTGCTCACACGATATAAGTCTACTCCTACATGTAATCTCACTTTTTAAATTGTTTTATTCTTTAAGTTTTAATCTAATTTTCAATTTATATGGTTCACTCTTAAGGTCAAAGCTCGAGCGTCCCATCACCGAAGGCGAGCGATCACTAGGGCCAAGGATAAGAGGCACATGATGAGGATCAGGGAGAAGGCGTAGCTCACGAGGACCAAAGATCAGGCCAACAAGATGAGGGTGATGATGAGAATGACGAGGACGATTCGAATGAGTAGTAGTAGTAGTAGCAGTTTGCATATACTTTGCCATGTATGTCATTTTGTATATCCGCTCGTTTGAGCAATTTTGTATCACCCTTTTCGAAAGGGTAATTTTGTAATAAACAATGTTGTATATGTTCAACATGTATATGCTTTTGTTGCTCGATCATTTCATTTGAGCGATTTTGTATCACCCTTTTTGCAAGGGAAATTTTGTAATAAAGAACTTTTTTTTAAATTACAAAAAAAAAAAGCATTAGTGGGGCAAAACAGGGCTTGCTATGGCCCTGTTTAGCCCCACTAATGCTTTTTTTAATCGTCTCTATATAGCGACATTTACCAGTGTTGCTATAAAGTGACGATTATCAGTGTCGCTATATAGCAACGATTATGAGTGTCGCTATATAACAATGCTTACAAGCATCGCTATATAGCGACAGTTCTTTTCTGACGGTTTTAACGACTTTAATAACTACGTTTGTGCCCATTTAAAAAAAAAATTAGTGTAAAATGCATCGGTATTTTTGTCGAAAAAGAGCCTATGCCTTGTAGTGTCTGCCATCCACCACGACCATGGAAATTCATCATTCTAAACTTCCATGCTTAGAAGTTGTTCTTGTCAAGCTTTTCACTGACTCTCTATGAAAGAGCATCAGATGCCATTATAGAACACTGCAAAAATATTTTGTCACTGCAAAAAACACAACTTCTGCCTCACAAGGGCAAATCTACAAAACTGATGAAAGTGGTATTTGACCACACAGTCACTTCCTAGAGATGATTTTGCATCAATTGGCAATAAAAATGATTATGTCACTCCCAATATCTCTGCACATAGGCATACGATGCAATTTTTGCAGCAACTTTTCACCGACCTGCAGAACAGTGTCGCACAGCAAAAAACAAGGCACTTTTTTGAGTGCCTGCGGAAAACTTTCACCACTAAAATGGGACCCGAAATGGCCTCGAATCAAAAGAATAATGTCACTGAGGGCTTCGCCTACACCCGTAGCATATACTACCCTCTCGCCACACTGCAAAGGGCGTTCCAATCTGAGACAGTGCACTCTTGCACTTTCCGGCTGCTCTACCTATGGAGATTTGCTCCATACTCGAAAAAGGAAAGCAACACTGATCCTCTTACCAAGACACTGTGAACTTGGTTTGCTAGAGTCAACATTGTGACTTGCAAATAGTATTTAATGTGAAGAGAGTGGGAGAGAAGTAAGGAGTCTCACTTGCAGCTTTCTCACATACACAATCGGGGAATACACACAAAGGTGGAGGCTAAAAATAGTTTTCCTCTTCTAAGTTGTGAAAGCCAAAAGAACTCTCTCTTAGTACAAAAGGAATAGGTGAACTCTATATGTGGGTCTCAAAAACTCAGCTAACCTAGGTGGCATACTAACTGAGCCACTAACTAGAGTACATAAAGATAGCTATCATCCAGCTATTATTCATGGGCGGGGTACCAACCGCATCTATAGCTAACAATTCAGTGACATAAATGCACAACAGTCACCCTGGCATATCACGAGTGGAGCTCGATATCTCAACACTGGATCACCTTGATTATTTGCAATGAGAATGGAAATACATCATAATATCCCCTCTGAAAAGCCACATTGCAAAATAGCAGTGGGGAAATGAAGAAAGCAAAGGATCAAGAGTTAGGAGAAGGGTGCCTATTTTACAATGACAGGTAGGATGCATCGCAATTCTCCTAGTGAGAAGGTGAAGAAGAGCTAAATGTAATATAGCATGGCTGATTTTGGGGTACGCTAAAGATGGCTTGTCATTTGAATTTGACCATCCTCCCATAAAACTCAACCCTGAAGCTAATTTTTTTCTCCTCTCTTCCAAACTTAAGGAGTATGGAACTTTCATGTGATCCAATCACCTTGGAGCACACTCTAGCCCCGTATGCACAAGAGTTGGCCCCACCATCCATTGTTAGCTAGATCATCCAAATATATCCCATGCTGCCCCAAACCTCAGTGTTTGTTGGTAGTCCCCATCCACACTCACTGCCCATCTGCAATTCACAATGAGATTCGGTTTCCTTCCCATTTGGCAAAAATCCCAAACTAATCTGGGAATTACTTTTCGCTTTTGACAGGACTCCCAATTTTGCCCTCTTCACTTCCCCCTTTTCTATGAAATTTCAGAGTAGTACACTCATTTGCGTGTTGAAATGGAATATGTGAGATGCACTTTCACTTCTATCAGGGTCTCAACAAGGGCACAGCTACCTCGTAGGCATTGGCGTTCCACTCCAAAAAGACACACCTAGTCATTGGAAATTGCTAAGGGCTCATGTCCATGCTCAACAAACATTACGCTTCCTAGTGACACCATGTCTTGCTTATATAACCAAATCACCAAGATACATTGAACTGGATGCTAGAGGAAACCCTGACAGACTTTTGGCCTTATGTCCTCATTATCTTGAGTCCATTACCTCATGCTAATACTTAGCTAACCAAAAGCCTCCCTTGCTTGCAAATACTAGAATTCTTTAAAGTCGATCGCCTCAGAGTTTCTTTACAAAACTGAAAAGATCCATTTAACCCATGGGTTGCATCTATTTCTCAAAAGCATTAGTTTTCTCATGCCACATTTGACAATGAGTCACTTTGGAAGCTTAGAATATTGCATGTTTGGAAAGCCACACCATCTTATAAGGTTTTGAATTGTATGCCACTACTTTATAACATGTCCCATAAAAGCCCAAAGAAGTAGAATGCAAAAAATTATGATGTAAAACTTTCAAAAACATTATTCATTTATTAACATTCATGTCACTCTTTCAAGCATTATTTTTTGTTGGTTTGATTTTTCATGCATTACATACAAGAGACTAGTTACAATGTTGTGGGTTGTAAAGTCAACTTGTTTTGGGGTGAACGGAGTTTGCCAACATCCCTTCTTTATAGCACAGCTTTGGAAGATTATTTTGAGAGAATTTTTGTGTAGGATCGGACTTCGAATTGCAATCATTAAGCTTCTCCTTTATGTTTCCTTTGTAAGAGCAAAAAAGGGGTCTCATTTTGGGAATGTGTGGTAGTCCATGGTGTTTAAAGAAGTGTGTAGATGGTTTGATCGCATGTGTTAGTTCTAGCACTAAACATCTGGAGCATCGAAATAATCCTATTTTTTAGAAGACCTATGATGCAGGCTCTTTCTTTGAAGAGGTTTCGGAGGAGTCTGTGTAGAACTTTTGGCTACTTTGGTAGAAAGAGCTCATTATTCTAGCAGGTCTACTTAGCCCTCATGCACTGAGATGTTCAAACCATTTTGATTCTACCTCCCTACTCTAGGAGGTAGCACTTTTTGTTTTTGCTGATGTACTTCATTTTTGCTTATATATAATACTAGTTTTTAAACCCCCCACCCCCCCTTAAAAAAGTCATTTTTCTCAAGCACCTGTATCTTACGACATGCTATAAGGTTTAGTCTAAGTGCTTTTTAAGCCTTGGATCATAGAACTCTAAAAAACAATCATTCTTTTAAAAATTCCTTAGAGGGAGAGAGAGAGAGAGAACTAGTAACATTCACGGGTCATTCTCCTACAAAAGGAAGAGTGCAATGAGTTTAGAACTAGACTACAAAGCGATGTTTGTTCTCTATCCTACTTTGTAGGAAGGGGAGGATAGAGATGCACACCAGAGATGACTATTGTCACAAAGGCCCTGTGGCCAGACCACCTATATAAAAACTTCTTTGTTGTGTCAAAAATTTTGCATATGCACACAAAAGTAAAAAATTCTGTCATAAGACGTAGACTCTATAAATTTAGCCCAAAAGGACTAAGATATCAAATTAGGGAAAATTACCATACAAGAGGCCAGACAGCAACAATTCCATCATCTGCACCCGAGATTAAAAGCGAGTTATGATCAAAGAAAGCCAAACAGCTGACTCCTTTGTCATGTGCAACTCGGGTCGCGAATAGGTTTGAGCTCAAAACCTTAGAAATCAACCATGGGGGAAAGTTAATTGTATAGCCAGGGGAAGACTACATGACCATCATAACAACAAAATATTAAACATCGGATTTAAGGAACATGCACCTCCCAAAGATAGATTTTCTCGGACAAGCCACCCCCAGCCATGTAAACACCATTGTACATGCAACCAAGTGATATAATCGATTCAACAAGGTAGAACCTATCAGCTTGAATCTGCTTTGAGGCAAAATCGATCTATCTAAACCTCACCTGGGATACTTTTGCAAACTCAAGACTACAACATCACTGTATTGAAATGAGTACAACAAAGATTACAATGTGTGGATGTGCCTAGTATGCTGCTCACTTGGAGTTCACATATAATAAATATATGATGACGATCGCTTGATTGACAAAGGCTCATTTCCATCAAAGTGTCACTTTTTCTCCATCAAGCCGAGCTTAAAAGAGTGCCAATAACCTTATCCAATGCCCAAAAGAAAATCTCGTTGCTACCAACCATGCCATTCTATTGTATTTGCGAGGCTGCCAAAGAATGATGTCCTAAATAAACCAATCCATTGTGAGGGTAGGCACCATTCAAGTGACGGGAAAGATGGTGTCCGATGGCAAGATCCCAACATGCTAATCCAACATCGACAACAAAGGAGGAGATGATTAGAGATTCTTTGGGGCAAGCCAGTGTGCTAGAGGGGATGGATCAAACTAGAAGATGTGAAGGAAAGAGAGAAACCATAGCCAATTTGGAAAATTTATAGCCGCCATGGTTCCATAGAGTGTAGCTCAGACTGGTAGTGAGACAATCAGTCAGTTAGCAATAAGCTTTTTAATTCAAAATCATCGTAACTATCGTTCATCTTGACATGGCATCCCTTTCATCATGACTCGTGTAGTCAAGGAGTCCACAGGGGCCATGCAAAGTCCTTTTCGAGAGGAATTTGATCGGATTCTAGCCAAAAAAGGGCGACAATTAGCCCTTCCTAGTTGGCCATCAAGGTGAGCTGGGGAGGCCATCTGGAGGATTCCTATGAGTTTTGGCCGAGGTTTTGAGTGGAGGATTTTGGGTTTTAGGATGTCAGAGTTGGACGATCAGGATGTAATCTTGGCCAACCACAACGACCTTAAAGAAGTAGGGAACGGGAGGCAGCGAGATTCCTTTCCCCCTCATAAAATGGCGAGTGCACAGCTAGCCCATGAGCCATTTTATGAGCGGGAAAGGCCAGCCCCCCCTTTCCCAGCCCGCCATCGTCAAAGGCTTGGGGAGAGGAATTACAAGCTAACACATGTACATTCAGAGATGATACATCCTGGCATGTTGTTTCCAGGAGGTGATTTTAGGTAGGGCATTACGATGAGGAAGAAATTCTAATCGGAATGTCCAGATTGATATTCCCTCCACCCAAGACTATGACAGTTGATGGCTCCACATTAGCAATAGCTGACAAGTAAGTGCACCTCAGTTCATACTAGAATCCCTTAGGAAGACTCTTATCACCTATCATCAGGATTTACACAATTCCCTACCTATCAACTGCCTGTATTCGATTCCCTCACCTTGCTATGTTTGATTCCTTTAGGAAGAATTTTGCTTATGTGCGCATGTACGTGCATGCAAGAAAAAACACATCAACTGGACACACTGTGTGTGTGTGCACATGTGCGCATGCTTGCTCATGCATGCAAGGGTCAATAATTTGTTATACTCTCCCATAAGTACTTGATCGGATAACATACCTAGCAGCGTGTTTTTTTTACAAATGTGCATGGCACTAGAGCAAAAATAGTATTTAATGCTCGATTGACCATGCAAAGGATATCTGATGGGCATAATAATTTTCCTACACCTCAACCTAGGTGGTATTGAAATGTTCTCAAAGATGCACACCCATCCGATATGTACTTGGTCAAATAACATACCTGAGGGTGTGTTTTTTTGCAGATGTGCATATCACTACAGGAAAATTAGAGGATAATGCGTAATCGAACATGCAAAGCATATCCGATGGTCACAATACTTTGCACACACCTCAACCTAGTTGAAACGGACTTGCGTGCAAAGTGGAGCACCAATCCCATATGTACTTGATCGAATAACATACCTAGTAGTGTGTTTTTTTACGGATGTGCATGACACTAAGGCAAAAATGGTGTTTTATGCTTGATCGACAATGCAAAGCATATCCGATGGGCACAATACTTTGAACACACCTTCACTAGGTGGAGTTCACTTACATGCAAAGCGGTGCACCCATCCCATAAGTACTTGATCTGATAACATACCTAGCAGCGTGTTTTTTAACGAATGTGCATGACACTAGAGCAAAAATGGTATTTAATGCTCGATCGACAATGCAAAGGATATCTGATGTGCACAATACTTTTCCTATGCCTCAACCTAGGTGGTATTGACATGTTCTCAAAGAGGCACAACCATCAAATAAGTACTTGGTTGGATAACACACCTAAGGGCGTGTTTTTTTATAGATGTGCATATCACTCGGGAAAAACGGTGTATAATGCATGATCGACAATGCAAAGCATATCTGATGGTCACAATACTTTGCACGCACCTCAACCTAGTTGAAACGGACTTGCATGCAAAGTGGAGCCCCCATTTCAGAAGTACCAAGGTTTGAATAACACACCTAGGACCGTGTTTTTTTATGGTTGTGCATGACACTAAGACAAAAACGGTGTTTTATGCTTGATCGACAATGCAAAGCATATCCGATGGGTACAATACTTTGCAAACAACATATACTAGGTGGAATGGACTTACATGCAAAGTGGCATGCCCATCCGATAAGTACTTGATCGGATAACATAACTAGCAGTGTGTTTTTTTACAAATGTGCATGACATTAAGGCAAAAATGGTATTTAATGTTCGATCGACCACGCAAAGCATATGCGATGGGCACAATACTTTTCCTACACCTCAACCTCGGTGTATTGACTTGTTTTCAAAGAGGCACACCCATCTGATAAGTACTTGGTTAGATAACACACCTAAGGGCGTGTTTTTTTATAGATGTGCATATCATTAGGGGGAAAACGATGTATAATGTGTGATCGACCATGCAAAGCATATGTGATTTGTGTGCAAAGTGGATCCCCCATCCATAAGTACTTGTTTGAATAACACACATAGGACCATGTTTTTTATGGTTGTGTATGACACTGAGGCACAAATGGTGTTTAATGCATGATATACCATGCAAAGCATAGACGATGGGCACAATACTTTGCATGCACCTCAACGTAGGTGTTATTGAGTTGCATGCAAAGTGGCATGTCCATCTGATGAGTACTTGATCGGATAACTTCTCCCACTAATAAATTAAGTACTATTTAAAAATTATAATAAATGAGTAGATTATTAAAAAGAGACTAATATTTATGTAATTGTTGCTATTACAACTTGCTTGCAAAGGACTCTCACAAAGGAGATGGCTATAGATTTTGTTCCAGGGATGGATGTGATTTTATGTAGCAAAAGAGAAGTAGTTGCATTTGCTACAATCCATGATAGTGATCCCAATTCAATTTGCCACTTTCGAAGATGGCAAAGATAAGGTGGCAGTTACTGTATCAAAGATTCTTAGCACACATGTTGAGCTAAAGTATAAATGTGGAGATATGGAAACACTTGGAGATGTTATGCCCTACAATACATCCAACAAATCATTTATAGCATGGGACAAAGATGAGACTTATGCAACAGACATTATCAAGAATACAAAGTGCACCACTTTGGATTTTACTATAGGGGACATTTTACAAATGAGATCATTTGCAAATAAGACTGAAGCAGAAGGTGAAGTATTGGGATTTGAACAAGTGGAGCAATGGTCATTTGCACATATGAGGATTCTAAAAGTCACTCATGATGGTATGGTTGACAACATAACATCCTTATGTGATCCCTACTATGAGGTAGGCAAGAATATGAAATGGAGCATGCAATTTTTAAACATGAGAAAGAGGCACATGGTTTTCAATGATAAAGACAAGGTATACTACAATATTAAAGGACCTAGAAAGCGTGCCCATGTGCTAGGCTCTATCACTTCAAATGTGGTTGATTTCAATGTAGTCAATTATAGAAGTGACATCTTATTTGGAGTGGATGAGTTCATTGGTTTCGAGAAACAAAATGATTTTAGAAGCGAAGCCTTATCTGGGGTGGATGAATTCTTGCATAGTGAGAAGGACAAAGGTTTCAATAGTGATGTCTTGTCAAGTGTGGATGAGTTCATGTATATTAACAAAACTGGTGTCAACCAAGCTTGTGAATTTGTGAAAGCCATGCAAGATGTCCCAATGAGCGATGTCCTCTCAGGAGTGGAAGAGTTTCAAGGTTCTCAATACTCTCGTAGAATATTGAATTCATTGAATGGTCCTAAGAGTATGTTAAAAACGAGGATGAGATCAACAAAGGATTATTCAATATTCAACTTTGATTGTGATATGGCCAAGGATGCAACGACCAATCATGGATGCTTGGTTACAAACAAATATGAGGAGAAGAAGTGCATAAATATAGATAACGACGTGCACAAGGAACAAAAATAGTCATACATATGCATGAAGAGAAAGCGAATCCAAGCAGATCCACAAAAGCAACCAAAGAGAAAGATAGTAATGAAGGATTAGAACATATTAAATGCATTGGGATATCTATGTTGCAAGCGAAGATGTATGGGCTTCATTGATCTTGCAGACATCAAGGAATGTAGAGGACACGTGTGGCAAAGAATAGGAAGCGAAAGAAATGAATACCTTCTCACAAATCTCTCTTACTTTCTTCAGAATGGCAATATAAGGCTAAGTTCAAGACAAAAGGTAAAACCTCTCGTAAATGGAAAAAAGATTTGCAATACGACATATCACAATATTACTGGATTATCCCATGGTACATATTGGGATTTAGTCACCAAGGCAAAGGGTGGCAACAAATTTAGCATTCATCGTAATAGAGGAAGGTCCAAATCAAGAATCTCAACTATCATGGCAGCAGCAATTTTGCAAGACTTCATACATGAAAATGCTTTACCTCAACCCCATATATCTACTAAACTCCCTAATGTGACGTGATCACTGAAATGCACCTTCCAATGGGCTTGACAAAACTCAAAGTATTTGACTCTATTGCAAAAAAGCAAAGGCAAAGAGGGGATGCTGTAGCTTCTTCTCATACTTTGTATACTCTTTGGAAGAAGAACTTTGGATATGTTAAAAGCCCAAGGAGGCAAAAAATGTCAAAGTGTAATGTCTATGATGATTTGAAGTGAGCGATTGAGAGTGCAACATTCCAAATCAAAGGGAATTATACAAAAAAAACCGAAAATCTGAGGAAAATCTCATCATGACCTTATTCGACATTCCAGACAAAAATACGCATTTTGGAAGGAGAAAGCTATTTCGCATCCCGATGACTATATGTGCCTTATTGTAGATGGCATGGATCAGAATACAAAAACATTGCCTCGTTTTGTTGCCACTCCACCTAAATTACAAGGAAAGCACTTTCTAAAGACATGTCTATGTGGAGTGTTAGTGCATGGAATTAAGTTCTTTGTAGATATATGGATTGATTCCTTGCATCTACATGATAGCAATCAAGTTGTAACATCTATTATGAAGGCAATTCGCAATGTACATGCAGAAAAATGTTGCCTATCATCGACGTTGAGAATACAAGATGATAATTGCTAGCGAGAAAATAAGAATGTACTCATGTTTGCATTCTGCTCCATGCTAGTTGCTCATCGAATCTTCAATGAGGTCGAATGTGGATTTTTGTATGTTGGGCATACACATGAGGATATTGATCAGGTTTTTAGCATAGTCTCAAGAGAGCTTAAATACAAGTATGTGGAGACAATAGATGACTTGGTAAGAAGATGTGGCAGGCAAGTTGGTGGTCATAAGGAAAGTACAGTATGTGAGAGGCTCGAAAGAATGTATGATTGGAAGAGCTTCATTCTACCTTTCATACAAATGGGTGGTGATGCATTGACATGTCATACCAATCCACACTACTTTCGTTTTTTCTTTTAAGATGAAAAACCGGTAATGCAATGGCAACGTATTCTCATGATACAAAATGGGAACCTAAAGAACCTTACAGTCTCTTAACTTCAATTCCCAGCAAGGAAAGGTCTCCAACATGGGCTCCTATACAAGAATTCAATGGGAGGTCTAACTATGAAATAGAAGGATTAAAAGCATTTATTACATACAAAGAGGAAATGCTCCAGAGATATCCTGATTCGAAGCCTACTTGGAGAGAACACACTACCACTATAATTAACAAGACACAAAATTTAATAAAGGACCTTGAGAGAATGCGAGGCTCAAAGGATGTCAAGGAAGAATGCAATATGTTTTGGCCAAATGTTCATAACAATTTGTGCCCAGCTCCAGTCTTTGAAAATGAATTTGTATCATTACTCCCACATCCATATTGTGGACTGAAGAAGAGAGAGTTTATGCCACAAGTAGATATAGAGGTCGATTGTTTTGTTGTGGTTTGGCCATCGGATGATGAATATGAGAATGTGAAGTTTTGGGTTGCAAAAGTAGTTGATGTGCAAAGAGATGACCAAGGGAGAGCTACAACATTTACAGTGGTATGGTATGAGCCAAAGGGCAGGAAGGAGAATATGGATAACAACACATTGTATACTAATTGTATAATGAAGGAGTGGGTCCCAAATGATGAAGCGGTCTCACAAGTTTCGACGGAGACAATCATAGTGTCTTGGCATTCAAGGGCAAAGAAATCAAAGAAGCGCATGGGATAAGATGAGTCATGAAAATATGACTCTATTGGAAGTTCATTCACCACTATGTTGTTAATTCGAGAATAACGGAGTCTGGTGGTTTGGGACCTTGAAGACAACTATTATTGGTTTGTCAACTTGTTTGTAGGCTTTCATGGCTCAGTGCAAACATAAGTATTCTATTAATCTGCTATTACTTCTATATTATGTAACTTATGTAATAGACACACTAAGTTTTTTTAATATGTCATGATGAGCAGGTCAGTTGAGAAGTTGGTATCTACTATCAGAGAAACAGGATAGTACAAAGACTCGCTAGACTTCCAAAAGCATTTAGTAGTAGAGCAAGAAGATGGGCATAGTTGTGGGTGGAGAGTTGCCTATAACTGCATGTTGATTTTTAAAGAAATTTTCTCACTTAAGCCACAGGTCTCATCGGATGACTCTTTGGAGCTCAAATATTTAGAGGAGGATATACAATTGTTTAGGGCTGAAATCATTTGAGACCTAAATGCTACCATTAGAATACAACGTGCAACTGAAGCAATATCAGAGCTTGCATTTAAGGAAGAGGAGACTGAGTCTACTGTGAAAGCACTGCACCCTACAGAAGAAGTAGAGACTCAGTGTACACCTACAGCACCACAACCTCCATTGGAAGCATCAAAAGAGTTGCCACAGCCTTTGCTTGCATTTGAGGAAGAGGATACTGAGTCTACTCCAAAAGCACTACATACTACAGAAGTAGAGACTGAGTGTACATCTAGAGCACCACAACCTCCATTGGAAGCATCAGAAGAGTTGCCACAGTCTCCATTAGAAGCATTAGAAGAGTTGTGATGCATGTGTGATGTTGTGTTTGTATATATGCATGAGGAGCATATTCTCATGATGTTGTTTATTCCATGAATATTATGGTTGACATTTATTTGTTGCAATGTATGAATCATGATGTAGTCTATTCCATGAATATTATGGTTGACATTTATTTGTTGCAATGTATGAATCATGATGTAGTTTTTGTTGATTATACACCAATTTGTGACTTATTACTTTAGTGGCATTTAGTCATGATATTTATTTATTTATTTCATGCACACAATTTTATGATATGAATGTGTGATGATGTGATTATTTGGAAATATAACCTTGTGTGATGAGAATTTTGATATGAATATGTAATGATGTGATACAATATATTTCACTCCAAAGTATCAATTCCCAATGCTCCACTCACTTAAAGTACAACATTCCCAATGCTCTGCAAAATTTTATTCAGTTGGACAGTCTCCACTCACTTCAAGTAGAGCATTCCCAATGCTTCTCTCACTTTATTCCAACCCTTATCCTTATCATAGCAAACACATCATGACTTAGTGCACTTGTATTCTTCCATCCTAGTCCTTCCATAAGCATTCTCTTATTTCTTACATCCTAGTCCTTCTGATTAACTTGTATTCATCTTTCACTTTACGTCTTCCCTCACTTTCTATACCTTTAAGACACTCTCTTATTTCTTACATCCTACTCCTTCTGATTAACTTGTATTCGTCTTTCACTTTACATCTTTCCTCACTTTCTATCGCTCTCTCTCTTTCTCACTTGTAATATATTTCACTCCAAAGTATCATTTCCCAATGCTTCACTCACTTAAAGTACATCATTCCCAATGCTCTGCAAAATTTTATTCAGTTGGACAGTCTCCACTCACTTAAAGTAGAGCATTCCCAATGCTTCTCTCACTTTATTCCAACCCTTATCCTTATCATAGCGAACACATCGTGCCTTAGTGCACTTGTATTCTTCCATCCTAGTCCTTCCACAAACACACTCTTATTTCTTACATCCTAGTCCTTCTCAGTTACTTGTATTCTTCTATCCTAGTCCTTCCACAAACACTCTCTTCTTTTATCCATCCTAGTAACTTGTATTCTTCTATCCTAGTTCTTCCACAAACACTCTCTTCTTTCATTTATCCTAGTGCTTTTGATTACCTTGTATTCTTCCATCCTAGTCCTTCCACAAACACTCTCTTCTTTCTTCCATCCTAGTCCATTGTAAGAAAATAATACAACGTCTGTGCTCAATAGATAACAGGATCTCGTATGCAAGAGAGAAAACAAGATAGTATGGAGAATCAAAATTTTGATTACTGTAGAACTGATACAATAGATGGCGCTGCCTCCCAACCGTGTGCTCCTATGAAAGAAGCTTCGATGGCATGATGGAAATAGTAGAAGATGGAGGCTGGATGCTGAGGAATCAAGGTTGCTGTAGCCAGTGATGAAATGCGCTTCACGGACTTGCTCTTATATAGCCACCAGCTGTAGTCAGTTAGGCTCAATTGGGTGACCGACCTAGTCCGCCCAAAACAGTCGACTGGGGTTCATCCCGAAATAGGCCACCGACCATATGATAGAACCGGTGCGCAAAACAGAGCAACTAACCTACGGTGTCCATTCGGCCCAGAGCCATCTAGGATCATCTGAGGCTCCAAACGGGCCCTACAATCCAAGAGTGGGCTGCCTTGGAAAATGCTCCATCTACCCTCAGTGTGATCAGTCAAGGGATGCCTTCTCGCACTTGCATGTAGCCTAGTTGGCAGTGTGCCAACTCTATCTAAAGCCGTCCAGCCATCAGGCCACACATGGCCCCCATCTGGTGTCCAAACCAGGACCTATCGGATAACTGAGCTACTGAAATGCCTTCTCCTCATATGGGGGGGCTTACAAGAAGAGTTAGCTGGTTCCCGCGTAGTTACATGAGAGTAGAGCATTGATATCTATGTAAAGAATAAGGGAGAGAGATAGGAGACTCAAGTTCAACTTTCTTCACAACACTCAAAAGAGAGAGGACCCAAGGTTGGAGGGTGAAGCCTTTCTTCACTTTTGCACACAACAACAATTACAATAGAAGAGGGAAATACCCTATATGTCAAACCCTAGAATACGTGGTTCATATGTGAACCCAAACCAAAACATACGTGGTAGTCTAACTACACCACGAGTACAACTAACATAGGCGGTGACATAAATGATAGTCATCCAGGAGATATGTCGGGGATAGAGCTTGATATCTCAACACTCCCCCTCAAGCTCAAATCCATCTCACGTACACCAAGCAAGCTCCTAAATCTGCGAAGCTTCTCGGTACCCAATGCCTTCGTAAAGATATCAGCCACCTGCTCCTCAGTGCTGACATAGACAAGATCAATCTCACCAGCTAGAACCTTCTCTCTCACAAAGTGATAATGCACCTCTGTTCTAGCATGATAAACTGGGTTATTAGCAAGCATGATGCTGCTAATGTTGTCACAATGAATGACAACTGCTACATGAACTGACTGTCCCATATCTGCAAGTAGCTTCCGTAACCAAGCTACCTCACATGCAGCCATTGCTGCACCCCTGTACTCAGCCTCTGTGCTCGACAAGGCAACTGTTGGCTGCTTCTTGCTGCTCCAACTGATGGCACCACTCCCAAGGGAAAACATAAAACCACTAGTAGATCTCCTGTCTGAGACACTACCAGCCCAGTCAGCATCTGTGTATCCATGTACCTGTAATGCACACCTAGCTTCATAAAACAGTCCATAATGCAATGTGGACTTCACATACCGCAGTATGCGCCTAGTCGCATCCAAATGTGGCTTCCTCGGTGCCTGCATAAACTGACTCACCAGCCCCACAGCATAGCTCAAATCTGGTCTGGTTATAGTCATGTAAATCAAGCTACCTACTATGCGCCTGTACATAGTAATATCTTCAAGAAGCTCACCTGTCTCTGCATTGAGCTTCACATTCTGCTCCAATGGAACAGAAATAGGCTTACAGCCTGTCATCCCATATTTGGACAGCATGTCCAAACCGTATTGCCTTTGCAACAGCCATATCCCACTCGGGGATCTAATAACCTCAATGCCCAAGAAGTAACGCAGCTCTCCCAAATCCTTCATCTCAAATTTCTGCTTCAACAGCAACTTCACTTCATTAATGTCTGCATCACTATCACCTGTAATAATCAAGTCATCAACATAGATGACTATAAGCACAATCCCTCTGTTTGTCCTTTTCACATAAAGTGAAAAATCTGAATTGGAAATCTGAAATCCAATAGTGACAAGATATTGTCCTATCTTGTCTGACCATGCCCTCGGCGCCTGTTTTAAGCCATACAAGGCTTTGCGCAACTTGCATACAAAATCAGGGTGTGACTTATCCTCATAACCTTCTGGCTGCATCATATAAACCTCTTCCTGCAAATCACCATGCAAGAAGGCATTTTTCACATCCATCTGATGCAAAGACCATCCCTTTGCAGCAGCCATAGCAATTACTGCTCTCACGGTTGCCATCCTTGGGCTGAAAGTTTCCTCATAGTCAATTCCATATGTCTGTGCAAAACCTTTGGCAACCAATCTTGCCTTGTACCTGCTAACAGACCCATCAGCATTGTGCTTTACTTTGTAAACCCACTTGCAGCCAATAGCCTTCTTATCATGAGGCAAAGGCATCAAATCCCAAGTGTGGTTTGCATCCAAGGCAGCCATCTCTTCATCCATAGCTGCTTCCCAATTTTTATGCCCTGCTGCATCCTCAAAACATGTGGGCTCTGGCTCCTCTAGAACCTTGACCATATAAGCATAGTGATGTGCTGTATACCCATCATATCTCAGCCTGTCAACTGGATACTTAATACGAGTGGACCTCCGTACAACTGGATCAGTTGCAGGAGTCTTTAAATCATGCCTGCTTTTCCTTGCACCAGGTGTAACAATAGAAGGAATCCCAAGTTCCTCATCAAGGCTCATTTCAGAGCCGCTTGACTCTCCATCAACATGAGAGCTACCAGCAGACACATCAAACACTGGAGTATGGTCCACTTTTTCTTTTCCCTTATGTGATACCTGCACAACACTATCAGGACTGCCATGTGACGATTAACTAGATCTCAATCTCCCTGTCCATGCATTAGATCCACTAGTAGAGGACTCTCTGGGTCCACTCAAGGCTTGAGATTGCTGCTCTGCATTTATTGCAGCATTCCCATTTCCTGCATCTGCATCTCCTACCATAACAGTTGGTGCATACCAGCTGCTCATTTCATCAAAAACAACATCTCTGCTCACTTGCATTTTGCGAGTGGAAGGGTTATAACAGCGATACCCTTTCTGGTGCTGAGCATATCCAATAAAGATGCATTTTTCTGCCTTTGGATCCAGCTTGGTTCTCTTCTCATCAGGAACATGAACATACGCTATGCAACCAAATACCTTCAAGTGAGAAATATCTGGTTTTTGGCCTGTATACATTTCTTCAGGTGTCATGCCATGGACAGCTGCAGTAGGAGTTCTATTCATAATATAAACAGCAGTTGCTACTGCTTCAGCCCAAAAATAATCAGGCATGTTTTTCTCATTTAGGATCGCCCGTCCTACTTCTGCAATATGCCTGTTCTTCCTTTCTGCAACCCCATTCTGCTGAGGGGTAGACCTGCATGAGTACTTCCTTTGAATTCCTTGTTCTTTCAGATATTCACAAAATTCTTCTGAAAAGTACTCTCCCCCTCCATCAGATCTTAGCACTTTAATATGCACACCTTTCTCTTTTTCAACCATGGCCTTAAAAGCCTTGAAATGGCTGAACACTTCACTTTTGTGCTTCATAAAATAAATCCACACCTTCCTAGTGTAGTCATCAATAAACGTCACATAATAATGGCATCCACCAATAGAAGCAGCTTTGGTTGTCCAAACATCTGAATGGATCACTTCCAAAGGTCTTCTGCTCACCTTAGCATTTTTGGAAAATGCATGTCTGGCCTGCTTACCCATTTGGCATTCTTCACATACCTTTTGCATTCCCTCAACTCTGAATTTAGGCAAACCTGCAACAATGTTTTTTGTTTGCATAGATTTCAGCCTTTGTATATTCACATGCCCAATGCGCTTGTGCCATATCTCAATATCTGCAATGACACCTCTCCCATGCGCAAACATAGCAGCTTTCACCTCAGGCATATCAACATCCAAGGTGAACATTCTGCCATTTTTGTTGCCTTTCGCAACCAAGCGGCACTTATTTTTCAAGTCCTCAACGAAGCATCCATCAGGATTAAATCTAACCTGCAGACCTTGCTCAACCATCTGGCCAACTGAAACCAGGTTCTTAGTGATTTTTGGAACATGAAGTACATCTGCCAAGTACTTTGTTTTGCCATCCTGCATAGCCAATGGCACTTTACCAACCTGCGTAATTGGGTGCGCAGTATCATCACCTGTTTCAACATAACCTGGCTTATCCAAATTTCTGACATCATGAAACCACTCACCATGACTGGTCATGTGGTTAGAGGCACCTGAATTAACATACCAAACATCATTGCAAGCTGCAGCATCTCCTGACATGGAGTTAACCATATGCTGCATCACAAAAAGGTGCTCATTTCTGTCGTCACCATGCCCACTTGATGATGCATAGTTGCTTTGCTGCAACTTTCCACTTTTGATGTCATTCTGCTTTTTATAGCATGTATTCTCCTTGTGTCCAGGCTTTCCACAATAATAGCATTCTATGCTGCTATTTACTTGCTGGTTCCTTTGCCATGAACCACGGCCTCTTTGGCTCCCCCTGCCTCTAGAACTACCACGTCCTCCTCCATAGGACTGGTTTTCCTGTTGTTGCTGTTGGTTCTGATTTCCTACACGGCCACCAGAACGGCCTCTTCCTCTACCCCTGCCTCTACCTGTATTCGAGTAGAAAGCAGTCTCTTGAGAAGTTGAGGTGGCTGAACCACCATTCCTTTGCTCTTCACTCAGCAAGAGAGCAATAAGTTCCTGAAAATCAGGAAATGTTTCACGGACTCCAATGGATGTCCGAAATTGTGCATAATCTTTCCCAAGACCATTCAAGGTCACGGACACTAAGTCCTCATCATCAACAGGTGCTCCAATGGAGGCAAGAGAATCTGCAAGGCCTTTCACCTTCAAGGAATACTCATTTATATTCAGATTTTTCCTTTGCACATTGTGCAACTCCTGCTTTAGCTGCATCTTTCGTGCTTTGGTATTTGTGCTATACAGCTTCACCAATGTATCCCATGCCTCCTTAGGCGTCTCTAGATCATGTATATGCACAATCATAGAATCTGAAATGCTAACGGACAGCCAATACAGGCATTTTTTGGCTTTTTCATGCCATTCTTTAAAGGCCTTCAATTCAGCAGGAGTGGGAGCAGCACCCAAAACTGGTTCTGCAGTTTCACCACTGATGTAATCCCAAACTCCCTTTCCCATAAAGAAGTTTGTCATCCTGAACTTCCATGCTTGGAAGTTGTTCTTGTCAAGCTTCTCACTGACAATGGTAGATAGATTCTCAGACATTTTACAAATCACGAATTGCAACAGCAACCTGTAAACACAGCAAATGCCTCAGAAGGGCAAATAGCAAAACTTCTGCAAAGAGCCTCACAGGGGCAGATCTGCAACACTGACGAAAGTGGTATTTCACCACACAGTCACTTCCTAGCGACGATTTTGCATCAACTGGCAACAGGCATGAATCTGCAACTCCCAATATCTCTGCACATAGGCATACGATGCAATTTCTGTGGCACCTTTCCACCGACTAGCCGCGCAGTGGTCGCACAGCGAAAAACAGGGTCTTTTTCTGAGTGCCTGCGGAGAACTGCCGCCTTCAAAACGGGCCCCGAAACGGCCTCAAATCAGAAAAATAAAGTCACCAAGGGCTTCGCCCCCTCCCGCAGCATATACTGCGCTCTCGCCACACCGCGAAGGGCCTCTCAATCTGAAACAGTGCACTCCTGCAATTCTGGCTGTGCTACCTGCAGAGATTTGCTCCCAAACTCGAAATAGGAAAGCAACACTGGTCCTCTTACCAGGACACCACAAACTTGGCTTGCTTTCTTGAGCTCCTTACCACGAACAAGGCTCTGATACCATGTAAAGAATAAGGGAGAGAGATAGGAGACTCAAGTTCAACTTTCTTCACAACACTCAAAAGAGAGAGGACCCAAGGTTGGAGGGTGAAGCCTTTCTTCACTTTTGCACACAACAACAATTACAATAGAAGAGGGAAATACCCTATATGTCAAACCCTAGAATACGTGGTTCATATGTGAACCCAAACCAAAACATACGTGGTAGTCTAACTACACCACGAGTACAACTAACATAGGCGGTGACATAAATGATAGTCATCCAGGAGATATGTCGGGGATAGAGCTTGATATCTCAACAATCTAACACCCCCCCTCAATGTCCATCCGCAAGTGAACTTACTTTTTCGGCCCAATGCCAAGTTGATGAAGATGCCTCTCCAGCAAGTCTCTTCCAAGAGCCTTCATGAAGATGTCCGCAGCATTCTCTGTAGTCGGACAGTATACCAAGTCGACCTCTCCATCCATGATGAGCTCGTATACAAAGTGATATTGAATCTCAATGTGTTTTGTGCGAGTGTCGAACACCGAGTTCTTTGCAATTGCCATGCAACTCTGATTGTCACATGATAACTGCGTAGGCTTGTTCAGCACTGCACCCATGTCCCCCACAATCCTCCTCAACCACACTGCCTCGCAAGAAGCAAAGCATGCATATTTGTACTCGGCCTCGATAGAAGAAAGAGCAACTATGGGTTGCTTCTTGCTGACCCATGACACAACTCTAGATCCAAGTGAGAAACAGTACCCTATCACTAATCTCCTGCTGTCCATGTCTCTTGCCCAATCTGAGTCATAGAATCCAGTCAAATGTTGCCGTTGATATAGGTGATGCCATAATCAAGTGTGCCTTTGATGTATTTTAGCACCCGCATCCCTGCCCTCCAATGGTTCTCCTGGGGCTTATTGGAAAACCTACTTAGTACACCAGATGCAAAACTGATGTTCGACCGTGTGTTGCATAGGTAAATCAAGCTGCCCACAAGCCTTTTGTATTTCGCTTCGTCCACTAGTGGTGATGAATCCTCATTTGAGAGCTTCGCATCAACCTCCATAGGGGTACCAACTGTCTTGCACTCAGCCATGCCAAATATCAACCATATGTACAATTCTATATTTGACTCACGAATGCAAGCTCTTAAGCAATTGCAATGATTGCTCTACATGCATCTAGATCTCTCTCTTATATCAACTTCAGTTGAGCTTCACAAGGACATTGCTAGTAGACGTATTAGATCAAGCAAAGAAAATCCTCTCCATAACTTGTTTAGCATAAAATGGCTACCCAAATGCATCACCAGAGATGAAAATCTTTCCAATATCCAAAAAAAAAAAGAGAAATTGTCCAACCTTCATTTCAAAAAGCTAATTCTCCAAAGAACTTCCACTGTACAAATGTCCTTGCCTGGCTTCTCCATTGTTTGGAACAGATGTAGGCAATAGCACAAGGGGGTCTCGATATCTCTCTAGCATACTTCAGCTGTGAAATGAAGATTTGTTTCAGCTCCTGCCAAACTTCAATCCCCAAACAGTAATGTGTCAATCCGAGGTCTGTCATTTCAATCTCTCTTCCTAGCAAATGCTTCATCTACGAGATCTTCTCTTCATGGTTCCCTGTTATGACAAGGTCGTCCACATAAAGGACCACAATCATACACCTGCCTCCTCTGAAGATATACAAATTTGCATCAGATGGGCTCCTCCTCGATCCATTTTGTAGAAAGTAGGCATCAATTCACTGGTACCACACTCGTGGGGCTTGTTTCAGCCTGTAAAGTGCCTTCTTCAATTTGTAGACTTTACCTTCTAAACCGGGATCTCAAAACCTGGTGGTTGTTCCACGTATACCTCCTTCATGAGATCTCCATTCAGAAAGGCAGATTTCACATCCATCTGAAACACGGGCCAACTTCCCTGGGCAGTTAAAGCCAAAACACTACGAATTGTGGTTAGTCGAGAGCTGTGGGAGCAAAAGTATCTTGATAATCAAAACCATGTACCTGTGCAAATCCTTTTGCCATGAGCCGAGCCTTGTACTTATTCAACATGCTATCAAACTTGTACTTGGTCTTGTACACCCACTTGGTTCCGATTACCTTGCATTTTGGTGGTCGATCCACAAGGTCCCAAGTGTTGTTCTTCATTATGGAGCCATACTCCGACTGCATAGCCTCCATCCACCTATCATCGCCCTGTGCCTCTTTAAGACACTTGGGCTCATCAGCACGGATCACTTATGTCATCAAAGCATAGTTGACCAAGTGTCCTGTGCCCTTCTTTGCTCCTCTAATCTCTTGGACCGGCGGTGTTCAGATGGTTCCTCCTCAATGGCTGGAGGTCCTCTGCCATCCAAAAGCTGCTTTACCCACTTCGAGAATGGCTGTTGACATTGTGGTTCTGTAGGCTCTTCTTCATCTTCTTTGTCTTGAATCCTCCCAAGCACTGTTGGGGGAGTTCAGTCTGCTATTGGTGGTAATACTGGATGGATATCTTGGTTCTGGTTGTCTGGGAAGGAAGCATCCTCCTCCCATTGATGCTGTCCTGAGAAGACCACATCGTGACTTACAATTACCTTCTTGGTAACAGGGTTATAGAGATGGTAACCCTTTGCCTCTTCAGTGTAGCCCAAGAAAATACACTTCTGGCTCTTTGGTTCCCATTTGGTCATGGTAGCATCAGGAACATGCATAAAACAGTCACATCTAAAAGCTCTGAAATGCACAGCTGAAGGTTTCTTACCAGAAAAGGCTTGTAGTGGAGTCATCCCATTCACAGCCTTCCTGTAGCTACAATTTAGGATGTAAACTACAGTGTTACATGCTTCAGCCCAGAAAGTCTTTGGCAAATCTTTCCCTTTCATCATACTCTGACCCGTTTTGTAGATGACGTGCATCTTGCATTCTGCTACTCCATTTTGCTGTGATGTATGTGGCGGGGGTTTCTACCTCTTGATCCCGTGACTTTTGCAATAACTTTCGAATTTAGTCCATGTGAACTCTCCACCTCTGTCTGATCTCAACTTCTTCACCTTCCTCCCCGATTCTTTCTCAACCATTACATGCCATTCCTTGAAACTATTGAAAGCCTCGTCTTTCATCTTCAAGATGTATATCCATATCCTTCTAATGTAGTCATCGATCAGCGTCATGAAGTAGTAGGAACCACCTAAAGCTTCCATCTCCATCTTTCCGCAGAGGTCCATGTGAATGAGCTCTAGAGGAGCCTTTGCCTTGCTGGCCTCTTTAGGAAAGGGCTGCCGATGCTACTTGCCCATCATGCAGGCTTCACATACATCGGGCAGATCTGAAATTTTTGGTAGGTCTGCAATCATTCCACTTTTATGCATCTCCTTCAAAGAACTAAGGTTTAGATGACCAAACCTCTCATGCCATAGCTTAGTGTTCTTCACATCCGCTCGAGCACTGAAAGCTGAGAGTTCATAAATGTTGTTGCACTGTGTACCTTTACCAATGACCTTTCCTTGAAGATCTAGGATCTGTGCACCATTCTTATCAAATTGAACTTTGAGGTCTCGATCCATGATCGCAGAAATGGACAACAAGTTCCTCTTGATATTTGGCACATAAAGAACATCGGACAACTGTTTTACAACCCCATCTGACTTGAGAGCAATCGTACCTTTTCCTTTTGCTGGACATTTTGCATCATTGTTGACTGCTACCAGGATGTCATTCCCTACTAGCTGTAGAGAGGTATACCAATCCTTCCGACTGGTCATGTGGCATGATGCACCATTGTCAATGATCAAGGTTCATCGTAGGTACATGAATTGCCTCCGTGCAAATCTCCTCAAGTGCTACGAATAGCTCTATTGGTGCTGCCTGTGCGCTATTGCTAGACTCTTTCTTTACTCCGTTCTTCTCATCTGCAATCTTCTTTCCGCACTCATTCTGCTTGTGCCTTGCCTTGTTACAATAGAAGCACTTGATCTTCTTCTTTCTCTTTTAATCATCAGAAGAAGATGGGTTACCATAGTCCTTATCCTTTCCTTACCCTTACCTTTCTTTGATTCAGTCCAGAAAGCCAAATCTTCACTAGTCCTCATCTTTTGATGCATCTCCTCCTCCAGAAGCATCGTGCTGAAATCCTCAAAGTTGAGGGGCGGATTTCTGTTCTGCGTATTCAGTGCCATAACAAGACCATCGTACTTTGGTGGGAGAATCCATATGCACCTTCATGCTAGATTCTTTCTGGTGATGGTGATGCCAATCGCAGTCATCTGATCATGCAGATTCTTCACCTTGGTGATGAATTTCTCTGCCGCTTCAGACTCAGACAACTTCTCGTTCGGGAGTTGAGTCTCTAGATTCTGAATTCGCATCTGATTTGTGGTCTCGTACTGATTTTTTAAGACCGTCCATGCCTCCTCCACTGTGGTGACACATTGAATTAATGCCATGACGAAATCACTAACACTGCAGACAATAGAACACAATGCATCTACATTTCTTCTTATCCACGTGAGAATCTCATCCGCACTTGGTACTATCTGTTGTCCTGCATTGGCTGGATCCGATCCGGTCTCGCAATCGGCCTCACATCCACCCAAGTAGCAGTGTCCCAAAGCTAGTATGTGCTTAGGATGGTCTTCATCTTGAACATCTAGAGTGGATAGTTAGAGCCATCCAACTTTCCGCTTTCGCCGAACGGTGGGATTCGCAATCTTGCGGGCTGGGCCATCTCTCACAATTTGCTCGCAAATAGAAACACACTACCAAATCTTCGTGCTAGAGTCCAAGCTCTGATACCATGTAAGAAACTAATACAACGTCTGTGCTCAACAGATAATAAGATCTCGTACGCAAGAGAGAAAACAAGATAATATGGAGAATCAAAATTTTGATTGCTATAGAACTGATACAATAGATGGTGCTGCCTCCCAACTGTGCACTCCTGTGAAAGAAGCTTCGATGGCATGCTAGAAACAGTAGAAGACAGAGGCTTGATGATAAGGAATCAGGGTTGCTGTAGCCAATGATGAAATGGGCTTCATGGACTTGCTCTTATATAGCCACCAATCGTAGTCGGTTAGGCTCAATTGGGTGACCGACCCAATCTGCCCAAAACGGTCCGGTCCCGAAATAGGCCACCGACCATACGATAGAACCGGTGTGCAAAACAGAGCTCTAGACCTCGCAACCCGAGAGTGGGCTACCTTGGGAAATGCTCCGTCTACCCTCAGTGCAGTCAGTCAAGGGATGCCTTTCCGCACTTGCATGTAGCCTAGTTGGCGATGTGCCAACTCTATCTGAAGCCGTCCAGCCATCAGGCCACACATGGCCCCCATCTGGTGTCCAAACTAGGACCTATCGGATAACCAAGCTACTCAAATGCCTTCTCCTCATATGGGGGGCTTACAAGTAGAGTTAGCTAGTTCCCGCATAGTTACACAAGAGTGGAGCATTGATATCCAACATCCATCTCCCTTTCTTTATCATCTCCCCACCCATGGATGTCCTTGGCATTGTCGAAGACGTGGAGTTCAGAATTAACAGTCTCAAAGAATGGATTGTTGACCAAGGAGCACAGAGAGAAGCCAGATGGAGAGAGAGGAATTTGATGCACAAAGGCACGTAGAGAGGGAGGAGACTCTCAAGATAGTAGAGAGTGAAAGACTTTTAAGACATATTATAAAATCACGACAAGATCTCTTAGACTTCTTAAGTAACCTTTGTTATCACAGCTCTCGTCATGGGCGATTTGATGCAGATGCTGAGAGAACAATAAGAGCCTCATAGAGAAATTATAAAGAAACAATTTGTGACTGCTTAAATTACTTCTTTGCATGTAATTATGTTGAGGATACAGATGTGGAGGCAATGAAAGATTGGGTTATTGAGAAGATAAGAGAGACCAATGATGGGATCTTCTAGACTTTGGGTGATTAAGAAGATAAGAATGACCAAGATGAGATTTTCTAGGAGCTAATGTAAGGTGTTTTTTGACACCATATGGCTTTGAGTTATATGATCTACTGCTTGTACAAATGTGATGTGCTCTCTTTTAAATGTACTCTAGTTTTGAGAGACCAATGATGAGATCTTCTAGACTTTGGGTTATTGAGAAGATAAGAGAGACCAAGATGAGATCTTCTAGGGCTGTGAGCTAATGTAAGGTGTTTTTTGACACCATATGGCTTTGAGTTATATGATCTACTTCTTGTACAAATGTGATGTGCTCTTTTTTAAATGTACTCTAGTTTTAATAACATGTCCTGCCATTTTTTCTAATTTGATTTTTTAAAATCTTACTTTTTGTCTCTTTTGACAATGTGATGTCCGCTATTTTTAATGTACTCTAGTTTTAATAACATCTCACATCATTTTTTCTAATTTGATTTTTTAAAATCTTGCTTTTTGACTCAATATTTTGTTTTATAAGAGCCTCTTTTTTTTTAATGTTTTATCCAAAATTATCTCACAAAATGAATTTGGACAGTGCACCAGTCCAAAATTAATGAAATAGGTGTTCAATGGTCATATTTTAGAATTGAAAAAGATACATGAAATGATTCATGTTCGTGCTGGACTTGGATGGGCTAAAGGCTAATTACATCATACGGGCGATGTACAGGTGGCAATTTGAGATGTACGAGAGGCCAAAATGTGACGTGGTACCAGATTTGCCAAAATCGGGGCAAATTGGAATTTTTTGAACGTTGGGGTTGTTTTGGGGCCCCAAAACATGCATTTCAACATGTTTTGGGCTGTCTCGAAACTAGGAACTTTGAGGAAGAGGGAAGCACTCCTCAGTTGTCTTCCTGTAAGTTCAAAATATTAAGATTTACAACATATCCTCGAAAGAAAGAGGAGCAAGCATGGATAAGGAAGAGCAACCATTACTTCACTCTCCCTGTAATACGGATGTACAAAAAGGGAAAGAAGAAGTCAAACAACATAGAACCTTGGAAGCCAAGGGAAGCAAGGTGATGGATCAAACTCTATACGAGGCAAAAGTGGAGCTATGATGTTCGGCCTCCCGTCTGCTTTGACTCTTGGGTGGAATCTAAGATTTCTAGATTGTTGAAGTTTCATTCCAAAATCATGTTCATCTTCTACATAACACTAACACAAAATAATGTTATAAAAGTATAGGATTGAAAACCCTAACTGAGAGTGCTCTCAATGGAAGCAAGAATGAAAGAAGGAGAGAGAGAGAGACAGAGAGCCACACAAGTTTTGATGGTGCAGAACCACCCTAATCTTCTTTTTCATTCATTTATATATG
This sequence comes from Dipteris shenzhenensis, assembly GCF_047967505.1. Classification (NCBI taxonomy): domain Eukaryota; kingdom Viridiplantae; phylum Streptophyta; class Polypodiopsida; order Gleicheniales; family Dipteridaceae; genus Dipteris; species Dipteris shenzhenensis. The sequence goes on along the minus strand of NC_141597.1, from coordinate 37,954,214 downwards.
TGTTTGAGTATTGTACATAACCGGGGTAAAGGCATAGTGACCTTTAACCCCCACAACCTCCAACTTAAAGGACAATGTGCCTTTATGGGAGAACAACTAGTGAGCATACTATCCAATGCCCATCAATACACGACAATACTCAAACTGCTGACTAGGTAGACTCTTCGTCAGCATATCTGTAGGGTTATCATTTGTATGAACCTTGACAAGCTCTATGCGCTTGTCCTCAAGTACCTCCCTAATGAAATGGTACCTGACCTCAATGTGTTTGGTCTTTGCATGAAAGATCGGATTCCATGCTAGCTGAATAGCACTCATGGAATCACTATGCAATGTCGGTACACTTGTATGAATCCCCAAATCTCCCACTAGCCGATCAAGCCATATAGCCTCCTTGCAACCCTCTATGGCTGTAACATACTCAGCCTCTGTGGTAGACAAAGCAATGCACTTCTGTGCACGAGACATCCACGACACTGCACCACCTGCAAAGGTGAACACATAACCAGAAGTGGATCTCCTACTATCCACATGCCCTACATAGTCTGAATCTGTGTACCCAAGTACATGCATGTCTCCTCTACCAAAGCAGATGCACATCTCCTTGGTACCCTTCATGTACCTCATGATGCACTTAACTGCCTCCCAATGCCTCTTTCCTAGATTAGCCATATATGGCTAACAACTCCCACTGCAAATGCAATGTTTGGTCTAGTAGCTATCATAGCATACATAAGACTCCCAACTGCTGATGCATAAGGAACCTTGGCCATCATGGCCCTCTCCTCATCTGATTTGGGACTATCTGTATGACTCAGTTTCACATATGGAGGCAATGGAGTACTCACTGCCTTCCCCCCCTCCATATTGAAACGCTGCAATACTTTTGTAACATACTCTTTTTGTGAAAACCAAAGGAGTTTCCTACTCTGATCACACGTGATGCGCATACTAAGAATATGACCTGCAAATCCCAAATCCTTCATATCAAAGGCCTCATGCAACTTGGCCTTTAATGCATCTAGCTCATAAGTATTTTTGCTAGCCAATAGCATATCATCCACATATAGTGCCAAGATTATCACGCTATTATCCTTAGCCCTTTTAGTGTAGAGGCAGTGATCAATTTCACTCCTTCTGAAACCCTGGGACCGAATGAAAGCATCAAACTTCTGATATCATTCTCTAGGTGCTTGCTTAAGACCATAGAGACTCTTCTTCAGCTTGCAAACTAAATGCTCTTTGCCCTTTTCTTCAAAGCCTTCTGGCTGCACCATGTAAATTTCCTCATGCAAATCCCCATGCAAGAAAGCTATCCTAACATCCATCTGCAAAAGCTCCATATCCTGTAATGCCACTAGTCCAAGAATGCATCTAATGTTGAGATATCGAGCTCCACTCGAGATATGCCAGGGTGACCGTTGTGTACTTATGTCACTGACTTGTTAGCTGGAGATGTGGTTGGTACACCGCCCACGAATAATAGCTGGATGACAGCTATCCTTATCTACACTAGTTTGTGGCTCAGTTAGTATGCCACCTTAGTTAGTTGAGTTTGGTTTGAGACCCACATATAGGGTTCTTCTATTTCTTTGTACTTGAGTTCTTTTGGCTTACACAACTAAGAAGAGGAAAACTATTTTCAGCCTCCACCTTTGTGTGTATTCCCCCATTGTGATTGTGAGAAAGCCTGAAGTGAGACTCCTTCCCTCTCTCCCACTATCTTCACATGGTATCAGAGCTTGTTCGTGGTAAGGAGCTCAAGAAAGCAAGCCAAGTTCGTGGTTTCCTGGTAAGAGGACCAGTGTTGCTTTCCTATTTCAAGTTTGGGAGCAAATCTCTGCAGGTAGCACAGCCAGAAGTGCAGGAGTACACTGTTCTAGATTGAGACGCCCTTCGCGGTGTGGTGAGAGTGCAGTATATGCTACGGGTGTGGGCAAAGCCCTCAGTGACTTTATTTTTTTGATTTGAGGCCGTTTCGGGGCCCGTTTTGAAGGTGGAAGTTCTTCGCAGGCACTCAGAAAAAGGCCCTGTTTTTTGCTGTGCGACCACTGCGTGCGGCTAGTCGGTGGAAAGGTGCCACAGAAATTGCATCGTATGCCTGTGTGCAGAGATATTGGGAGTTGCAGATTCATGCCTATTGCCTGTTGATGCAAAATCATCACTAGGAAGTGACTGTGTGGTGAAATACCACTTTCGTCAGTTTTGCAGATTTGCCCGTGTGAGGCAAAAGCTGTGTTTGTTGCAGTGACAGAATATTTTGCAGTGTTCTGTAATGGCATCTGATTCTCTTTCACAGATTGTCACTGAAAAGCTTGACAAGAACAACTTCCAGGCATGGAAGTTTAGAATGACGAATTTCTTGATGGGAAAAGGCTATTGGGTATTCATTACAGGAAATGAAGAAGAACCTGTTCTTCCTAATGTTTCCAGTCTCAACAAGAAATGCAAGCATTCAAAGGATGGCATGAGAGAGCCAGGAAAGTTATGTACTGGCTGTCTATCAGTATTTCGGACTCCATGATTGTGCATATTCAGGATGCAAATACGCCAAAGGAGGCATGGGATACTTTGGCAAAAATGTATAGCACAAATACGCAAGCCAGGAAAATGCAACTCAAATAGGAGTTGCACAATGTGCAGAGAGAAAATTTGAGCATAAATGACTACCACATGAAAGTGAAGAAAATTGCAGATGCACTTGCTTCCATTGGGTCGCCAGTGGATGATGATGATTTGGTTTCTGTGACCTTGAATGGTCTAGGAAAGGATTATGCACAGTTCCGGACATCCATTGCCGTCCGTGAAAAATTTCCTGATTTTGAGGAGCTGATTGCTCTTCTAATTTCTGAAGAGCAGAGAAATGGTGGTGCATCTTCTTCAGCAGGAACTTCAAAAGAAACTGTCTTCTACTCAAATGCTGGCAGAGGTAGAGGCAGAGGTAGAGGAGGCCGATCTGCAGGCCGTGGTAGAAACCAGAATATGCAGCAAACGCAAGAAAACCAGTCCTATGCAGGAGGACGTGGTAACTCTAGAGGCAGGGGGAGCCAAAGAGGCCGTGGTGGATGGCAGAGAAGCCAAAATGCAAACAGCAATGTTGAATGCTACTATTGTGGCAAAATGGGTCATATGGCTAAGGACTGCTACAAAAAGCAGAATGACATTATGAATGGAAAATTGTAGCAAGGCAATTATGCATCTTCTAGCAGGCAGGGTGATGACAGAAATGAGCATCTATTTATGGTGCAGCATATGACCAATTCTGTGACAAGTGCAAAAGAACAAAATTATGTGTGGTATGTTGACTCAGGTGCGTCAAACCACATGACAGGTCATGCAGAATGGATGCAAGATGCAAGGAAAATGGAAAAGCCAGGATTTGTGGAGACTGGTGATGATACTGCACATCCTATTGTGCAAATTGGCAAAATTCCTTTGTCTATGCAAGATGGGAAAAAGAAAGCCTGTCAATTTGGGAAACAGGCAAGGAAACCTTTTCCTAGGCATGTTCAAGAGAGTAAAAAGCCATTGGAATTAATCCACTCTGATGTGTGGACTACAAAAGCTGCATCTATTGGAGGCTGTCACTATTTTGTCACATTTATTGATGACTTCAGCAGAAAACTGTGGGTGTATTTTATGAAAAAGAAAAGTGAAGTGTTTGGGCACTTCAAAGCTTTCAAAGCTATGGTTGAAAAAGAAACAGGCCTGAAATAAAATGACTAAGGTCAGATGGAGGGGGAGAGTACCTCTCAAATGAGTTTGCAAGGTTCTTGCAGGAGCATGGTATAAAGCAGCAATATTCATGCACTCATACCCCACAGCAAAATGGAATTGCAGAAAGAAAAAACAGGCATATTGGAGAGGTATCTCGGGCTATGCTAAATGAAAAAGATCTACCAGATTATTATTGGGCTGAAGCAGTTGCTACAGCAGTCTATATAATGAACAGGACTCCCAGTGTAGCAATACCTGGCATGACGCCAGAGGAGATGTATACTGGTAGGAAACTAGATATTTCTCATTTGAAGATTTTTGGTTGCATTGCCTATGTCCATGTGCCAGATGAGTTGAGGTCCAAGTTGGATCCAAAATCTGAGAAGTGCATCTTTATTGGTTATTCTCTGCAGCAGAAAGGGTATAGATGCTATAACCCTTCTACACGTAAGTTCACAGTGAGCAGAGATGTTGTTTTTTATGAGATGAGTAGCTAGTATAAACCAGTAAATGTGATGATTGATGTAGATGCACAAAATGGTAATGCTGCACAGAATGCACAGCAGCAATCACAAAATATCAGTGGACCTGGAGTGTCCTCTACCAGTGGTTCACATGCTTCACCATGGACAGGCAGATTGAGATCAGGAGAATCCCCTCAAAGCAATGCAGAGAGTGGTACGCAGGTATCACGAAAAGGAAAAGAGAAGGTAGATCAGCCCATGTTTGATGTGAATGCAGGTCACCCTTGTGTGGATGGTGAATCCAGTGGCTCAGAACAGAGCATTGATGATGAGTTGGGTATTCCTTCTATTGTTACACCTGGAGTAAGGAAGACCAGGGATGTTTTGAGAGCACCTGGAAGTGAGCCTATTTTGCGCAGGTCTACCAGGGTTAGGTATCCTGTGGATAGGCTGAAATATGATGGATTTACAGCCATTCACTATGCCTATATGGTCAAAGTGATACAGGAACCAGAGCCCACTTCTTTTGAGGAAGCCATGGGAAATGAAAAATGGGAGAAAGCCATGGATGAAGAAATGGATGCCTTGGATGTTAATGCTACATGGGAATTGGTGCCTTTGCCTAAAGGCAAGAATGCAATTGGCTATAAGTGGGTTTATAAGATCAAGCACAATGCAGATGGTTCTGTGAATAGATACAAGGCAAGATTAGTTGTCAAGGGGTATGCACAGACATATGGCATTGATTATGAAGAAACTTTCAGCCCGGTTGCAAGGATGGCAACCGTAAGAGCAGCCATTGCTATGGCTGCATCAAAGGGATGGTCTTTACATCAGATGGATGTAAAGAATGCCTTCTTGCATGGTGATTTGCAAGAAGAGGTCTTTATGGAGCAGCCAGCAGGTTATGTTCATGCTACTCATCCTGAGTTTGTTTGCAGGTTGAAGAAAGCCTTGTATGGCTTGAAGCAAGCACCTAGAGCATGGTCTGACAAGATAGGACAGTATCTTGTCACTATTGGCTTTCAGATTTCCAAGGCAGATTTCTCACTCTATGTGAGAAAAACAGAGAAAGGGATTATGCTGCTGGTCATTTATGTTGATGATTTGATCATCACAGGTGATAGTGATGAAGATATCCTTCATGTGAAAATGCTATTGAGGCAGAAGTTTTAGATGAAGGATTTGGGAGAGCTGCGTTATTTCTTGGGCATTGAGGTGATTAGATCACCAAGTGGGATACAGCTCTTGCAGAGGCAGTATGGATTGGACATGCTGTCCAAATATGGGATGACAGGCTGTAAGCCTATTTCAGTTCCTTTGGAGCAGAATGTGAAGCTGAGCACAGATGCAGGTGAGCTTCTGGAAGACCCTACTATGTACAGACGCATAGTAGGAAGTTTGATTTACATGACTATTACTAGGCCAGATTTGAGCTATGCAGTTGGGTTGGTAAGTCAGTTTATGCAGGCTCCAAGGAAACCGCATTTGGATGCGGCTAGATGCATACTCAGGTATGTGAAGTCCACATTGCAGTATGGACTATTTTATGAGGCTGGGGTTCAGATACAGTTGCATGGATACACTGATGCTGATTGGGCTGGTAGTATTTCTGATAGACGATCTACCAGTGGATATATGTTCTCTTTTGGGAGTGCTGCAATCACTTGGAGCAGCAAGAAACAGCCTACAGTTGCCTTGTCGAGCACAGAGGCTGAGTACAGGGGTGTAGCAATGGCTGCATGTGAGGTAGCTTGGTTGCATAAGCTACTCTATGATATGCATCAGTCTACAGATGGGCTGGTTGTCATTTATTATGACAACATGAGCAGTATACACTTGGCAAAGAAGATGGGCCGATTGTCATTTATTATGACAACATGAGCAGTATACACTTGGCAAAGAACCCAGTCTTTCATGCTAGAACAAAGCACATTGAGGTGCATTATCACTATGTGTGGGAGAAGGTTTTACTAGGTCTTATTGATCTAGTTTATGTCAGCACAGAGGATCAGGTAGCTGACATATTCATGAAAGAATTGGGCGCAGAGAAGCTGTGCAAGTTCAGAGACCTGCTTGGTGTGCAGGATTTGGGATTGAGTCTGTCATAAGTGGAGAACCATTCCCTATGGGGAGTAACATGGAATGAAGCACTAGAATCCAAAATCCAATCATGGGAATATGCATCATCTGAAGTGGTAAGAAACTCTGCAGATAAACTAGACATGAAGAGAACATCATTGTCACTATCATGTGTGATTGCATTGATCTCCTCGATCTTCACTTTTCCTTTGTCCTCCCTTGGACTCTCTTCCTTTTGATTTGCACCCCAATTTGCATTCTTTTTCTTATCCTTTTGCTCTCTTTTCAGCTTGTAGCAATCCTTTTTCATATGGCCCTTCTTGCCACAATGGTAACACTCAATGTTCCGTGCCTTGGATTTGCTACGTGACTTCCCTCTTTCTTGGGACTTCCCCCTGAACTGTGATCTGCCCCTTTGCACATTTAAGGCTGCATCCTGCTTGTTGCCATCCATAGACTTCCGTCTAATCTCCTCGGCCAACAAGCTACCCACAACATCATCAAATTTCAGTACTCCACCAGGTGCAGAGTTACTGACAGCTGTACGAAAGGTATCCCATGAGGATGGCAATGAACATAAGAGAAATATTGCCTTAGTCTCCGCATCAAAATTCATCTTCTGAGCCTGAAGCTGGCTGAAAATAATATTGAATTCATTCAAGTGAGAAGCAATGGACACCCCTTCCTTCATATGTAGCTCAAACAACCTCTTCATGAGGTAAACTTTATTAGAGGCAGTTTCCTTTTCATAAGTGGCAGATAGTTTCTTCCACAAATCTTCTGTAGTCTGCTCATTTACTACTGTGAAATAAACTGACTCTGCAAGATGAAGTCTAATAGTAGACTTTGCTAATGCATCCAACTCATTCCAATCATCCTCAGACATATTTGCAGGCTTAGCTTCAATCCCTGCCAAGGGTTCAATCTGCTTCTTTTGAATAAGCACATCCCTTATTTGTTCTTTCCACAAAGAAAAGTTTGTCCCATCAAACTTTTCAATGTTGAAAAACTCCTTTTCAGACATGGAAGAGGACGCCATGATGCAAATGAAACAAAATCCCAAATGCTAGTACCTGTAAGAGAGAATCACACCAAATACTAGGTGCACCCAAATGTGTATGCCACAATAGAGTGAAATATCACCAAAATTCAAAGCTCAAAGCATCAAAAGATGCATCTGACTCATGTGCATATACTATGCATCCATATGAGCAAATCTGGCCCAAAAGAAAATGCCAACTACAATGGCAATCCAAAATGCCAATAAGTGCCTAATGACTCAAGCATAAACACCATCCACTGGCATATGCATCAATAATATCTCATCCAAGAGAGCATAGCACTATCAGTGCATCACCTGCAATGTGTCAAAGCTGTCCCTCAGCATAAAATAGCATCCATGTGCAAAGCCTCCATAAAAAATAGCATCCCACAAGGCAATTTGGGCCTATCAGCGCATCCAATAAGGACTGCAATGCATCCAAATGGCCTATAAATCATCCACTACAACCCAATGCATACCACGAATGAGCACACATTGCTCAAACTGCAACCAGAGTGATATGCATAAGGTATGCTCAAGAAATCATAGTCCCACGGTGATGACCGCTATTGAAAATAGAACCTGAGATGCCTCAAAACATGGGTGCCATTGCATAATCAGACTCAGCAAGAAAATTTGCAAATATCTCTCTTATGCCAAAACTCCAAAATCCCAACCGATAAGTGAGAAATGGGAGTCAATACTTATCCACTGCCATGTGGCATAAATCTAAGGTTTCAAAACCTTAGAATGAAAAATGCATAACAGAGAGACGAAATCGAATACACAAAGATCTATAACTTTGAAAATCCTCCACCGAATTGCATAAGAACTGACAGGTAGGGGTTTTTGGGCATCCGGAACGCAATGGGACAGTCGGTTTTGGAAACCGTGGTCTCAATCACTGGGTCCAACACATGGGCTGAAAAACGTTTTTTGAAATAGAGCTGTTTGTAAACTCCATCAGAGTGCGAATGATGAGCAACATAGAAGTTTTAGGACCTCTTAAGTCCATTGGAACTGATAGATCTGCAAATGGTTGCTCCAAACTTGAGTTCCAACACCCAGGCAAAAAAGGCAAAAACTGACACAGTGAGTCGGAAATCCAATGAAATGATCCCAGATTCAAGAATGAAGGTGTTTCCAAGCTCCTGAAGTGAAGTGAACACCAAAAGCAAGCAATAGTTGCCTCTATAAGTCAATACAGAGTCTCTGTCATCGAACGGAACAGGGAAAAGCTCAAAAAACGACTTTTTCTTTGAAAACACTTAACAAGCTCTCAAAACCACTTCGCAAAACCAAAGTGACTTTTCCAAAGGTTCCTCCAAGGTCTCTACACACTCGGATGCAAGTAAAGTCACTCACAAAGCTTCCCACAGAGCTTCTCCTTCCTCCCACAGAGCTGCTGAGCTTTAAGCATTCACGCACGCTCAGCTAGATCACCCGAGCTCTGATACCAGTTGAGAGTGCTCTCAATGGAAGCAAGAATGGAAGAAGGAGAGAGAGAGAGAGATAGAGAGCCACACCAGTTTTGCTGGGTGCAAAACCACCCTAATCTTCTTTTTCATTCATTTATAGATGTGTTTGAGTATTGTACATAACCTGGGTAAAGGCACAATGACCTTTAACCCCCACACTAACAGTAGCCCTAACCCTAAACGGATATGTATATATTTATTCTTTTCAATGTTATATAGTGTAGTATTAAACAATCCATGAGAGACTATTCTACTCATCGAATTCAGTCATTCCCTATTCTATTAGGAAGAGAAAATCGCTTAATCTAGAAAACCAAAGCAAGATAGGAGATGCAATAAAAAACTATTACAAAGACTCAGTCTACAATATACTAGATGGACATCAAGTAAAACTACATCCACCTAAGATACGGACGCTCCTATAGCCTACACAAATAAGAGGTAGCCAACAATAAGAAACTACAGGACCTGCACTTCAAAGCATATCAATGAATCATGAAAGGAATAGGAGACGGACAGGACTACAAATGTAGAACTTGATGCATAGACAAGCTGCTAGTAGCTATACCAAGAATTAACATAACTACAGAAAGGCATAATGATGACTGAGCTAAAAGCCAACAACAGTGATGGACAAAAGACTCATGATGTAGCATCATGCATGGAATATATTTTTTTGGCATTTTCATCCTTAAAAATCCTTCTAGGCTATTCTTGGCATCTTTTTCCATATTAAGCCTTGTAATAGGCCACAATGTAAGGCTATGTCTTGATATCCCCTTGCCTTCACCTCAGAGATCTATGATTTTACATGCATTCCCTTGTGCTAGGAACCGATCATTACTTTTTGAGTTGGCACTATCTCAACATCCAGGCTGCCTCCATAACTTTGACCATTCACTAGATCCCATCTAAGGTAGCCATCTCTTTATACTCTTGCTGTCAACCTTGTGTAGTACAATCCATCTTGAAGCAGATGATTGGTAGGTTGGGTAATACGGCTAAGGATAATAGTAAGGGGCCCAACCTGATTGGGTGTAGAAGCTTGGAGCATATTTAAATCTAACCTGCAAGCCCTGCTCAACCATTTGACCAACAGAAACCAGGTTCTTGGTGATATTCAGGACATGAAATACATCAGACAGGTATTTATTTTTTCCATCCTACATAGACAAATGAATTTTACCAATCTGTGCAATAGGATGTGTAGTATCATCACCAGTCTCCACAAATCCTGGTCTTTCCATTTTCCTTGCATCTTGCATCTATTATGCATGACCTATCATGTGGTTTGATGCACCTGACTCAACATACCACACATCATTTCTTTCTTCTACACTTGTCACAGAAGTGGTCATGTGTTGCACCATAAACAGATGCTCATTTTTGTCATCACCTTATCTACTAGAGGATGCATAATTGCCTTGCTGCAATTTTCTAGTCATGATGTCATTCTACTTTCTATAGCAGCCTTTAACCATATGACCCATTTTACCATAGTAGTAGCATTCAACATTGTTGTTTGCATTTTGGCCTCTCTGCCATCCACCATGACCTCTTTGGCTCCCCCTGCTTCTAAAGTTACCACGTCCTCTTCCATAGGACTGGTTTTCTTGAATTTGCTACATATTTTGATTTCTACCACAGCCTCCAAATCGGCTTGCTCTACCTCTACCTCTACCTCTTCCAGCATTTGAGTAGAAAACTTCTTTTGAAGTTCCTCCTAAAGAAGATGCACCACCATTTCTCTGTTCTTCAGAAATTAGAAGAGCAATCAACTCCTCAAAATCAGGAAAATTCTCACAGATGGCAATGGATGTCTAGAATTGTGCATAATCCTTTCCTAGACAATTCAAGGTCACAGAAACTAAATCATCGTCTTCCACTGGCAACCCAATAGAAGCAAGTGCATCTGTAATCTTCTTCACCTTCATGTGGTAGTCATTGATGCTCATATTTTCTCTCTGCACATTATGCAACTCCTACTTGAGTTGTATTTTCTATTTTCCTAGCTTGCATATTTGTGCTATACATTTTTGTCAAAGTATCCCATGCCTCCTTCGGCATGCTTGCATCCTGAATATGCACAATCATAGAATCTGATACTGATAGACAACCAATACATAACTTTTGTGGCTCTCTCATGCCAGCCTTTAAATGCCTGCAACTCCTGTTGATTTGGGAACATTGGGAATGATTGGTTCTTATTCAGCTCCAATAATGGACTCCCAATAGCCTTTTCCCTTAAGGAAATTCATCATTCTAAACTTCCATGCTTGGAAGAAGTTCTTGTCAAACTTTTGAGTGACAATCTGTGAAAGAGCATGAGACACCATTATAGGACACTGCAAAATATTATGTCACTGCAAAACTGGCGAGAGTGGTATTTGACCACATAGTCACTTCCTAGTGATGATTATGCATCAACATGCAATAAGAATGATTTTGTCACTCCCAATATCTTTGTGCACAGGCATACGATGTAATTTCTGTGATAACTTTTGACCAACCTACAGAATAGTGGTTGCACAGCAAAAAAAGGGCACTTTCCTGAGTGCCTGCGAAAAACTTCCACCACCAAAATGGGGCCCCAAAATGGCCTTGAATCTGCCCCCTTGCCACACCGCGATGTGCATCCCAATCTGAGATAGTGCACTCTTGCACTTTTTGGCTGTGCTACCTGCAAAGATTTTCTCCCAAACTCGAAAAAAAAGGAAAGCAACACTGATCCTCTTACTAGGACAACGCGAACTTGGTTTGCTTTCTTGAGCTCCTTACCACAAACCGAGCTCTGATACCATGTGAAGAGAGTGGGAGAGAAGGAAGGAGTCTCACTTGTAGCTTTCTCACATACACAATGGGGGAATATGCACAAAGGTGGAGGCTGAAAACAGTTTTTCTCTTCTTAGTTGTGAAAGCCAAAAGAACTGTAAGTACAAAAGAATAGGTGAACCCTATATGTGGGTCTCAAACCAAACTCAGCTAACTAAGGTGGCATACTAACTAAGCCACTAACTAAAGTACATAAAGATAGCTATCATCCAACTATTATTCATGGGCAATGTACCAACACATCTGTAGCTAACAAGTTGGTGACATTTCACTAGATCCCATCTAAGGTATCCATCTCTTTATCCTCTTGCTATCAACCTTGTGTAGTGTAGTCCATCTTGAAGTAGATGCTTGGTACGATGGGTAATACAGCTAAGGATAATAGTAAGGGGGCCAACCTCATTGGGTGTAGAAGCTTGGAGCATAGGTTTATTAGTGGAGGTGGAACAGCAAGAGGTAAAAGTATGTCAATGCATTCACAATAGCAGTTGCATAGGGTAAAGGTGAAAACACAGGAGTTGTCAGTGTGACTTTTTGGATAAGGGAGACTAGAGGTTCTCCAGTTGGAAACTATGGTTATGCATTGTGCATACCCACCAATGGCAAGCCTTCTGCTGTGGAGTTGGCTATAGAAGTGACTCTTGCTTTTCTAACTATTTTGCCAATGCAAAAGCCTCACCTTGTGAAGAACTTTATTTCTTTAAAATAAGTCATAGGTATTACTTTTTTTCAGATTGTTTTTCAGTACAGATCTTCTCCCACATGCTTTTAATCATGGTCTTGTGAGCACATAGTTTTATCCAAAAAACACACAGCGGTATTCTTCTTATCCTAGTTTGATTATTCCCTCCTGTTAGTTTAATATATCTCTTTCTGCTCCCCAACAAACGAGAAAATAGTTAAAAAAGAAGGAAAACACTTTCTTTATATCCAGGAATTAAGGATGATTAATTCTGGACACAAGGTTGTTTATAAATTCCCTTGCCACATTGCAATGTGCGTCCCAATCTGAGACAGTGCACTCTTGCACTTTTCGCTATGCTACCTACAAAAATTTGCTCCCAAACTCGAGAAAAAAGGAAAGCAACACTGATCCTCTTACTAGGACACCGCGGACTTCGTTTGCTTTCTTTAGCTCCTTACCACGAACCGAGCTCTGATACCATGTGAGGAGAGTGGGAGAGAAGGAAGGAATCTCACTTGTAGCTTTCTCACATACACAATGGGGGAATATGTACAAAGGCAGAGGCTAAAAACAGTTTTCCTCTTCTTAGTTGTGAAAGTCAAAAGAACTCTAAGTACAAAAGAATAGATGAACCCTATATGTGGTTCTCAAACTGAACTCAACTAACTAAGGTGGCATACTAACTAAGCCACTAACTAGAGTACATAAAGATATGTGTCATCCAACTATTTTTCATGGGCGATTTACCAACTGCATCTGTAGCTAACAAGTTAGTGACATTTCACTAGATTCCATCTAAGGTATCCATCTCTTTATCCTCTTGCTGTCAACCTTGTGTAGTGTAGTCCATCTTGAAGTAGATGCTTGGTACGGTGGGTAATACAGATAAGGATAATAGTAAGGGGGCCAACCTGATTGGGTGCAGAAGCTTGGAGCATAGGTTTATTAGCAGAGGTGGAACAGCAGGAGGTAAAAGTATCTTAATACATTCACAATAGCAGTTGCATAGGGTAAAGGTGAAAACAAAGGAGTTGTCAGTGTGACTCTTTAGATAACAGAGACTAGAGGTTCTCCAGTTGGAAACTATGGTTATGCATTGTGCATACCCTGTGGCAAGCCTTCTGCTGTGGAGTTGGCTACAGAAGTGACTCTTGCTTTTCTAACTGTTTTGCCAATGCAGAAGCATCACCTTGAGAAGAACTTTATTTCTTTAAAATAAGTCATAGGTATTACTTTTTTTCAGATTGTTTTTCAGTACAGATCTTCTCCCACATGCTTTTAATCATGGTCTTGTGAGCACATAGTTTTATTTGAAAAAGACACAGTAGTATTCTTCTCACCCTAGTTGGATTATTCCCTCCTGTTAGTTTAATATATCTCTTTTCGCTCCCCAACAAATGAGAAAAAAGTTAAAAAAGAAGGAAAACACTGTTCTTTATATCCAGGAATTAAGGATGATTAATTTTGGACACAAGGTTGTTTGTAAATTCCCCTTGCCACACCGCAATGTGCATCCCAATGTGAGACAATGCACTCTTGCATGTTTCGGATGTGCTACCTGCAAAGATTTGCTCCCAAACTCGAAAAAAAAGGAAACACCTATTTCATTGATTTTGGACTTTTTGTGTTGTTTTTGGATGAAGCCCAAAAATCCTTCCCAAATGAAAACTTTACTTTGTGAAAATATCCTTCCATTTTACTTTCTGAAAATATTCTTCCCAAATCAAAAGTTCACTTTGTGGCATGATCATATTCACATAAAAATATTGTTTTTTCAATCTATACTTTTGCACCAACATGCAAGAATTTGAAATAATCCTATATTAGAAATTCTAGCTATATCTAAGTTATTTGTTAATTTAATTATTTTTAATATTTTTCCTTGATGTTTTTCCTTCTCAAATCAAAAGTTCACTTTGTGGCACTATCATATTCACATAAAAATATTGTTTTTTCAATCTATACTTTTGCACCAACATGCAAGAATTTGAAATAATCCTATATTAGAAATTCTAGCTATATCTAAGTTATTTGTTAATTTCATTATTTTTAATATTTTTCCCTGACGTGATAAATTTATAAATCCATGAAAGGAGACTTAAATATTTCATGAAAATAACATTGTCACTCGCAATATGCACAAAATTTTTAAAACTTTTAATAAATAGAAAAAAGACATGATGCCATAAGACCCAAGTTTTGTATTTAACCAAAGAGGTATAATAGCAATTATAGCTATTATTATATGATTACATTGAGAGACGTTGCTCTTAGCTAGAGTCTTTATATCCAAAATGATATAGATTGAACATATATTTACAATTTAAATTGTTGCTCTTAAAGAGCCTCAATTCATGCCATCTGCATAATTTGACTCCCCATTGTCTTATTGCTCAATGTCATGACAGTCCCTTGCCAGGTGCCATCTGCATAATTTGACTCCCACTTGTCTTGCCAAGCCTTGCCCCTTGGGTGCATTGACTCCCCATTGTCTTATTGCTCAATGCGATAGTCCCTTGCCAGGTGCCATCTGCATTAACTCCCTATTGTCTTGCCAAGCCTTGACCCTTGGGTGACCTCCAGTGCAAAATACAGGTGCCATCTGCATTAACTCCCACAAGTTATCTTGCCAAGCCTTGCCCCTTGGGTGCATTGACTCCCCATTGTCTTATTGCTCAATGTGATAGTCCCTTGCCAGGTGCCATCTGCATTAACTCCCTATTGTCTTGGCAAGCCTTGACCCTTGGGTGACATCCAAAGCATATTTTGACTCTCATTTGACATAGAAGGTGATGACTTTGATTATAATTGTCTTGGATTGGCTTCTTGCCTAGTACCCAAATAAAATCCTTCAATGGACTTCAATACAAAGCTTTAATCATGGACATTCTTCATTTGCGCGATCTCCTTCTACTTCCTCCATGGCGAGCATCCTTAAAAATTCGTGTATATGCAAAATAGTTTGCTGTGGTATTTTTATTTTTCCTTCTACCTCATATCCCATGTGCTTCTTTGATTTCTTTGCCCTTGAATGCCAAGACACTATGATTGTCTCCATCGAAACTTGAGAGACTGCTTCATCATTTGGGACCCACTCCTTCATTATACAATTAGTATACAATGTGTTGTTATCCATATTCTCCTTCCTGCCCTTTGGCTCATACCATACCGCTGTAAATGTTGTAGCTCTCCCTTGGTCATCTCTTTGCACATCAACTACTTTTGCAACCCAAAACTTCACATTCTCATATTCATCATCCAATGGCCGAACCACAACAAAACAATCGACTTTATATCTACTTGTGGCATAAACTCTCTCTTCTTCGGTCCACAATATGGATGTGGGAGTAATGATACAAATTCATTTTCAAAGACTGGAGCTGGGCACAAATCGTTATGAACATTTGGCCAAAACATATTGCATTCTTCCTTGACATCCTTTGAGCCTCGCATTCTCTCAAGGTCCTTTATTAAATTTCGTGTCTTGTTAATTACAGTGGTAGTGTGTTCTCTCCAAGTAGGCTTCGAATCAGGATATCTCCAGAGCATTTCCTCTTTGTATGTAATAAATGCTTTTAATCCTTCTATTTCATAGTTAGACCTCTCATTGAATTCTTGTATAGGAGCCCATGTTGGATACCTTTCCTTGCTGGGAATTGAAGTTAAGAGACTATAAGGTTCTTCAGGTTCCCATTTTGTATCATGAGAATACTGTTGCCATTGCATTACGGGTTTTTCATCTTTTAAAAAAACATGAAAGTAGTGTGGATTGGTATGACCTGTCAATCCATCACCACCCGTTTGTATGAAAGGTAGAATGAAGCTCTTCCAATCATACATTCTTTCGAGCCTCTCACATACTATACTTTCCTTATGACCACCAACTTGCCTGCCACATCTTCTTACCAAGTCATCTATTGTCTCCACATCCTTGCATTTAAGCTCCCTTGAGACTGTGCTAAAAACCTAATCGATATCCTCATGTGTATGCCCAACGTGTATGCCCAACATACAAAAATCCACATTCGACCTCATTGAAGATTCGATGAGCAACTAGCATGGAGCAGAATGAAAACATGAGTACATTCTTATTTTCTCGCCAGCAATTATCAGCTTGTATTCTCAAAGTCAGTGGTAGGCAACCTTTTTCTGCATGTACATTGTGAATTGCCTTCATAATAGATGTTACAACTTGATTGCTATCATGTAGATGCAAGGAATCAATTCATATATCTGCAAAGAACTTAATTCCATGCACTAACACTCCACATAGATGTGTCTTTAGAAAGTACTTTCCTTGTAATTTAGGTGGAGTGGCAACAAAACGAGGCAATGTTGTTTTATTCTGATCCATGCCATCTACAATAAGGCACATGTAGTCATCGGGATGCGAAATAGCTTGCTCCTTCCAAAATGCATATTTTTGTCTGGAATGTCGAATAAGGTCATGATGAGATTTTTGGTTTTTTTTGTATAATTCCCTTTGATTTGGACATGTTGCACTCTCAATCGCTCGTTTAAATCATCACAGACATTGCACTTTGACATTTTTGGCCTCCTTGGGATTTTAACGTATCCAAAGTTCTTCTTCCAAAGAGTATACAAAGTATGAGAAGAAGCTACGGCATCCCTTCTTTGCCTTTGCTTTTCTGCAATAGAGTCAAATACTTCAAGCTTTGTCAAGCCCATTGGAAGGTGCATTTTAGTGATTGCGTCACCATTAGGGAGTTTGGTAGATATATGTTGTTGAGGTAAAGCATTTTCATGTATGAAGTCTTGCAAAATTGCTGCTGCCCTGACAGTTGAGATTCTTGATTTGGACCTTCCTCTATTACCGCGAATGCTAAATTTGTTGCCGCCCTTTGCCTTGGTGACTAAATCCCAATATGTACCATGGGATAATCCAGTAATATTGCGATATGCCTTATTGCAAATCCTTTTTCCATTTACGAGAGGTCTTATCTTTTGTCTTGAATTTAGCCTTTTATTGCCATTCTTAAGAAAGCAAGAGAGACTTGTGAGAACGTATTCATTTCTTTCGCTTCCTCTTCTTTGCCACACGTGTCCTCTACATTCCCCGATGTCTGCAAGATCAATGAAATGCATACATCTTCGCTTGCAACATAGATATCCCAATGCATTTAACATGTTCTCCTCCTTCATTACTCTCTTCCTCTTTGGTTTCTTTTGTGGATCTGCCTGGATTCGCTTTCTCTTCATGCATATGTATGACCATTTTCATTCCTCGTGCATGTTGTTATCTGTATTTATGCACTTCTTCTCCTCACATTTGTTTGTAACCAAGCATCCATGATTGGTCGTTGCATCCTTGTCCATATCACAATCAAAGTTAAATATTGAATAATCCTCTATTGATCTCATCCTCGTTTTTAACATACTCTTAGGACCATTCAATGAATTTAATATTCTACGAGAGTATTGAGAACCTTGAAACTCTTCCACTCCTGAGAGAACATTACTCATTGGGACATCTTGCATGGCTTTCACAAATCCACAAGCTTGATTGACACCAGGTTTGTTAATATGCATGAACTCATCCACACTTGAAAAGACATCGCTATTGAAACCTTTGCGCTTCTCACTGTGCAAGAATTCATCCACCCCAGATAAGGCTTCACTTCTAAAATCATTTTGTTTCTCGGAACCAATGAACTCATCCACTCCAGATAAGATGTCACTTCTATAATTGAGTATATTGAACTCATCCACATTTGAAGTGATAGAGCCTGGCACATGGGCACACTTTTTAGGTCCTTTGATATTGTAGTATACCTTGTCTTTATCATTGAAAACCACGTGCCTCTTTCTCATGTTTAAAAATTGCATGCTCCATCTCATATTCTTGCCTACCTCATAGTAGGGATCACATAAGGATGTTATGTTATCAACCATACCATCATCAGTGACTTTTAGAATCCTCATCTGTGCAAATGACCATTGCTCCACTTGTTCAAATCCCAATACTTCACCTTCTGCTATAGTCTTATTTGCAAATGATCTCATTTGTAAAATGTCCCCTATAGTAAAATCCAAGGTGGTGCACTTTGTATTCTTGATAATGTCTGTTGTATAAGTCTCATCTTTGTCCCATGCTATAAATGATTTGTTGGATGTATTGTAGGGCATAACATCTCCAAGTGTTTCCATATCTCCACATTTATACTTTAGCTCAACATGTGCGCTAGGAATCTTTGATACAGTAACTGCCACCTTATCTTCGCCAAGTCTTCGAAAGTGGCAAACTGAATTGGGATCACTATCATGGATTGTAGCAAATGCAACTACTTCTCTTTTGCTACATAAAATCACATCCATCCCAGGAACAAAATCTATAGCCATCTCCTTTGTGAGAGTCCTTCGCAAGCAAGTTGCAGTAGCAACAATTACATGAATATTAGTCTCTTTTTAATAATCTACTCATTTATTATAATTTTTAATTAGTACTTAATTTATTGGTGGGAGAAGTTATCCAATCAAGTACTAATCACATGGACATGCCAAGTTATCCTTTGCATGGTCGATCGAGCATTAAATACTATTTTTGCTCTAGTGTCATGCACATCCGTAAAAAAACACGAGCCTGCTAGGTATGTTATCCAATCAAGCACTTATGGGATGGGTGTGCCACTTTGCATGTAAGTCAATTCCACCTAGTTGAAGGTGTGTGCAAAGTATTGTGCCCATTGGATATGCTTTGCATTGTCGATCAAGCATAAAACACCGTTTTTGCCTTAGTGTCATGCACAACCATGAAAAAACACGGTCCTAAGTGTGTTAATCAAACAAGTACTTATTGGATGGGGGCTCCACTTTTCATGCAAGTCCGTTTCAACTAGGTTGAGATGTGTGCAAAGTATTGTCACCATTGGATATGCTCTGCATGGTCGATTACGCATTATACAACGTTCTTCCCATAGTGATATGCGCATCTGCAAAAAAACACGCCCTTAGATATGTTATCTAACCAAGTACTACTTATTGTATGGGTGTGCCTCTTTGACAAAATTTTAATACCACCTAGGTTAAGGCATAGGAAAAGTATTGTTCCCATCGGATATGCTTTGCATGGTCGATCGAGCATTAAATACTATTTTTGCTCTAGTGTCATGCACATCCATAAAAAAAACACGCTGCTAGGTGTGTTATCTGATCAAGTACTTATGCGATGGGAATGCCACTTCCCATGTAAGTCAATTCCACCTGATTGAAGGTGTGTTAAAGTATTGTGCCCATCGGATATGCTTTGCATTGTCGATCAAGCATAAAACACCGTTTTTGCCTTAGTGTCATGCACAACCATGAAAAAACACCGTCCTAGGTGTGTTATTCAAACAAGTACTTATCGGATGGGGGCTCCACTTTGCCGAAAGTCTGTTTCAACTATGTTGAGAAGCGTGCAAATTATTGTCACCATCACATATGCTTTGCATGGTCGATCACGCCTTATACACCATTTTTCTCTAGTGATATGCACATCCACCAAAAAACATGCCCTTAGGTGTGTTATCTGACCAAGTACTTATCGGATGGGTGTGCCTCTTTGAGAATATTTTAATACCATCTAGGTTGAGGCGAACGAAAAGTGTTGTGCCCATTGGATATCCTTTGCATGATCGATTGAGCAATAAATACTATTTTTGCTATAGTGTCATGCACATCCGTAAAAAAACACACTGCTAAGTATGTTATCCGATCAAGCACTTACTGTATGTAACACCTATATGTAAAGGCATTAGGATTAATAGCACTAGATTTGGAGGTTCTATTATGATGGGAGTGCCACTTTGCATGTAAGTCAATTCCACCTAGTTGAAGGTGTGTGCAAAGTATTGTGCCCATCGGATATGCTTTGCATTGTCGATCAAGCATAAAACACCGTTTTTGCCTTAGTGTCATGCACAACCATGAAAAAACACGGTCCTAAGTGTGTTATTCAAACAAGTACTTATCGGATGGGGACTCCACTTTGCACACAAGTCCGTTTCAACTATGTTGAGGTGCGTGCAAAGTATTGTCACCATCGGATATGCTTTGCATGGTCGATCACGCATTATATACTTTTTCTTCCCTAGTGATATGCACATCCGCAAAAAAACACGCCCTTAGGTGTGTTATCTGACCAAATACTTACCGGATGGGTGTGCCTCTTTGAGAACATTTCAATAACACCAAGGTTAAGGTGTAGGAAAAGTATTGTTCCCATCGGATAAGCTTTGCATGGTCGATCGAGCATTAACTACCACTTTTACCTTAGTGTCATGCACATCCATAAAAAAACACTCTGCTAGGTGTGTTATCGATCAAGTACTTATGCGATGGGAATGCCACTTTGCATGTAAGTCAAATCCACCTAGTTGAAGGTGTGTGAAAAGTATTGTTCCCATCGAATATGCTTTGCATTGTCGATCAAGCATAAAACACCGTTTTTGCCTTTGTGTCATGCACAACCATATAAAAACACGGCCGTAAGTGTGTTATTCAAATAAGTACTTATCGGGTGGGGGCTCCACTTTGCATGAAAGTCCGTTTCAACTATGTTGAGGTGCATGCAAATTATTGTCACCATCGAATATGCTTTGCATGGTCAATCACGCATTATACACCATTTTTTCCCTAGTGATATGGACATCCGCAAAAAAACACGCCATTAGGTGTGTAATCTGACTAAGTACTAATCGGATGGGTGTGCCTCATTGAGAACATTTCAATACCACCTATGTTGAGGTGTGCAAAAAGTGTTGTGCCCATCGGATATCCTTTCCATGGTCGATCGAGCATTAAATACTATTTTTGCTCTAGTGTCATGCACATCCGTAAAAAAGCACGCTGCTGCGTATGTTATCCGATCAAGCACTTATGGGATGGGCCTGCCACTTTGCATGTAAGTCAATTCCACCTATATGAAGGTGTTTGCAAAGTATTGTTCCCATCGAATATGCTTTGCAATGTCGATCAAGCATAAAACACTGTTTTTGCCTTAGTGTCATGCACAACCATGAAAAAACACGGTCCTAGGTGTGTTATTCAAATAAGTACTTATCGAATGGGGGCTCCACTTTGCACGCAAGTCTGTCTCAACTACCTTGAGGTGTGTGCCAAGTATTGTCACCATCGGATATGATTTGCATGGTCGATCACACATTATATACCGTTTTTTCCCTAGTGGTATGCACATCCGTAAAAAAACACGCCCTTAGGTGTGTTATCTGACCAAGTACTTATCGGATGGGTGTGCCTCTTTGAGATCATTTCAATACCACCTAGGTTGTGGTGTAGCAAAATTATTGTGCCCATCGAATATCCTTTGCATGGTCGATCGAGCATTAAATACTATTTTTGCTCTAGTGTCATGCACATCCGTAAAAAAAACACGCTGCTAGGTATGTTATCCGATCAAGCACTTATGGGATGGGTGTGCCACTTTGCATGTAATTCAATTCCACCTATTTGAAGGTGTGTGCAAAGTATTGTGCCCATCGGATATGCTTTGCATTGTCGATCAAGCATAAAACATAGTTTTTGCCTTAGTGTCATGCACAACCATGAAAAAACACGGTCCTAAGTGTGTTAATCAAACAAGTACTTATTCGATGGGGGCTCCAGTTTGCACGCAAGTCCGTTTCAACTAGCTTGAGATGCGTGCAAAGTATTTTCACCATCGGATATGCTCTACATGGTTGATTACGCATTATACAACGTTTTTCCCGTAGTGATATGCACATCCGCAAAAAAACATGCCCTTAGGTATGTTATCTGACCAAGTACTTATCGGATGGGTGTGCCTCTTTGAGAACATTTCAATACTACCTAGGTTGTGGTACAGGAAAAGTATTATGCCCATCGGATATGCTTTGCATGGTCGATCGAGCATTAAATACCATTTTTGCCTTACTGCCATGCACATCCGTTAAAAAACACGCTACCAGGTGTGTTATCTGATCAAGCACTTATGCGATGGGAATGCTACTTTGCCTGTAAGTCAATTCAACCTAGTTGAAGGTGTGTGCAAAGTATTGTGCCCATCGGATATTTTTTGCATTGTCGATCAAGCATAAAACACCGTTTTTGCCTTAGTGTCATGCACAACCACATAAAAACACGGTCCTAGCTGTGTTATTCAAACTAGTATTGATCGGATGGGGGCTCCACTTTGCACGCAAGTCCATTTCAAATACTTTGAAGAGCGTGCAAACTATTGTCACCATCGGATATGCTTTCCATGGTCGATGATGCATTATACACCATTTTTTCCCTAGTGAGATGCACATCCGCAAAAAAACACGCCCTTAGGTGTGTTATCTGACCAAGTACTTATCGAATGGGTGTGCCTCTTTGAGAACATTTAAATACCACCTAGATTGAGGCGTAAAAAAGTGTTGTGCCCATCGAATATCCTTTGCATGATCGATCGAGCATTAAATACTATTTTTGCTCTAGTGTTATGCACATCCGTAAAAAAACACACTACTAGGTATGTTATCCGATCAAGCACTTATGGGATGGGCGTGCCACTTTGCATGTAAGTCAATTCCACCTATTTGAAGGTATGTGCAAAGTATTGTGCCCATCGGATATGCTTTGCATTGTCGATCAAGCATAAAACCCCGTTTTTGCCTTAGTGTCATGCACAACCATGAAAAAACACAGTCCTAGGTGTGATATTCAAACAAGTACTTATCGGATTTGGGCTCCAATTTGCACACAAGTCTCTTTCAACTACTTTGATCTGTGTGCAAAGTATTGTCACCATCGGATATGATTTGCATGGTTGATCACGCATTATACACCGTTTTTTCCGTAGTGGTATGCACATTTGCAAAAAAACACGCCCTTAGGTGTGTTATCTGACCAAGTACTTAACGGATGGGTGTGCCTCTTTGAGAACATTTCAATACCACCTAGTTTTAGGTGTACAAAAAGTGTTGTGCCCATCGGATATCCTTTGCATGGTCGATCGAGCATTAAATACTATTTTTGCTCGTGTCATGCACATTAAAACACGCTGCTAGGTATGTTATCCGATCAAGCACTTATGGGATGGGAGTGCCACTCTGTACATAAGTCAATTCCACCTAGTTGAATGTGTGTGCAAAGTATTGTGCCCATCGGATATGCTTTGCATTGTCGATCAAGCATAAAACACCCTTTTTGCCTTGGTGTCATGCACAACCATGAAAAAACACGGTCCTAGGTGTGATATTCAAACAAGTAATTATTGAATGGGGGCTCCACTTTGCAGGCAAGTCGGTTTCAACTATGTTGATGTGTATGCCAAGTATTGTCACCATCGGATATGATTTGCATGGTCGATCATGCATTATACACCATTTTTTTCCTAGTGGTATGCACATCCGCAAAAAAACACGCCCGTAGGTGTGTTACTTGACCAAGTACTTATCGGATGGGTGTGCCTCTTTGAGAACATTTCAATACCACCTAGTTTGAGGTGTACAAAAAGTGTTGTGCCCATCGGATATCCTTTGCATGGTCGATCGAGCATTAAATACTATTTTTGCTCTAGTGTCATGCACATCCGTAAAAGAACACGCTGCTAGGTATGTTATCCGATCAAGCACTTATGGGATGGGCGTGCCACTTTGCATGTAAGTCAATTCCACCTATTTGAAGGTGTGTTCAAAGTATTGTGCCCATCGGATATGCTTTGCATTGTCGATCAAGCATAAAACACCGTTTTTGCCTTAATGTCATGCACAACTATATAAAAACATGGTCGTAGGTGTGTTATTCAAATAAGGATGGGGGCTCCACTTTGCACTCAAGTCGGTTTCCACTATGTTGAGGTGCATGCAAAGTATTATTACCATCGGATATGCTCTGCATGGTCGATCACGCATTATACACTTTTTTTCCCTAGTGATATGCACATCCGTAAAAAAACACGCCCTTAGGTGTGTTATCTGACCAAGTACTTATCGGATGGGTGTGCCTCTTTGAGAAAAATTTCAATACCACCTAGGTTGAGGAGTACGAAAAGTGTTGAGCCCATCGGATATCCTTTGCATGGTTGATCGAGCATTAAATATTATTTTTGCTCTAGTGTCATATACATCCGTAAAAAAAACACGCTGCTAGGTATGTTCTCCAATCAAGCACTTATTGGATGGGTGTGCCACTTTGCATGTAATTCGATTCCATCTATTTGAAGGTTTGTGCAAAGTATTGTGCCCATCGGATAAGCTTTGCATTGTTGATCAAGCATAAAACACCATTTTTGCCTTAGTGTCATGCACAACCATGAAAAAACACGGTCCTAAGTGTGTTAATCAAACAAGTACTTATCGGATGGGGGCTCCAGTTTGCACGCAAGTCCGTTTCAACTAGCTTGAGATGCATGCAAAGTATTGTCACCATCGGATATGCTCTGCATGGTCGATTATGCATTATACACCATTTTTTCCCTAGTGATATGCACATCTGCAAAAAAACACACCCTTAGGTGTGTTATCTGACCAAGTACTTATCGGATGGGTGTGCCTCTTTGAGAAAATTTCAATACCAACACGCCCTTAGGTGTGTTATCCGACCAAGTACTTAACGGATGGGTGTGCCTCTTTGAGAACATTTCAATACCACCTAAGTTGAGGTATACGAAAACTTATAGGATGGGTGTACCACTTTGCGTGTAAGTCAATTCCACCTAGTTGAAGGTATGTGCAAAGTATTGTGCCCATCACATATGCTTTGCATTGTCGATCAAGCATAAAACGCCGTTTTTGCCTTAGTGGCATGCACAACAATGAAAAAACACAGTCCTAGGTATGATATTCAAACAAGTACTTATCGGATTCGGGATCCACTTTGCACACAAGTCTCTTTCAACTACTTCGAGGTGTGTGCAAAGTATTGTCACCATCAGATATGATTTCCATGGTCGATCACGCATTATACACCGTTTTTTTCGTAGTGATATGCACATCCACAAAAAAACACGCCATTAGGTGTCTTATCTGACTAAGTACTTATCAGATGGGTGTGCCTCTTTGGGAACATTTCAATACCACCTAGGTTGAGGTGTACAAAAAGTGTTGTGCCCATCGAATATCCTTTGCATGGTCGATCGAGCATCAAATACTATTTTTGCTCTAGTGTTATGCACATCCGTAAAAGAACATGCTGCTAGGTATGTTATCCAATCAAGCACTTATGGGATGGGCATGCCACTTTGCATGTAAGTCAATTCCACCTATTTGAAGGTGTGTGCAAAGTATTGTGCCCATCGGATATGCTTTGCATTGTCGATCAAGCATAAAACACCGTTTTTGCCTTAATGTCATGCACAACTATATAAAAACACGGCCGTAGGTGTGTTATTCAAATAAGTACTTATCGAATGGGGGCTCCACTTTGCACTCAAGTCGGTTTCAACTATGTTGAGGTGCGTGCAAAGTATTGTTACCATCGGATATGCTTTGCATGGTCGATCACGCATTATACACTTTTTTTTCCCTAGTGATATGCACATCCGCAAAAAAACACGCCCTTAGGTGTGTTATCTGACCAAGTACTTATTGGATGGGTGTGTGTCTTCGAGAAAAATTTCAATACCACCTAGGTTGAGGCGTACGAAAAGTGTTGTGCCCATCGGATATCCTTTACATGGTTGATCGAGCATTAAATACTGTTTTTGTTCTAGTGTCATGCACATCTGTAAAAAAACATGCTGCTAGGTATGTTATCCAATGAAGCACTTATGGGATGGGCATGCCACTTTTCATGTAAGTCAATTCCACCTAGTTGAAGGTGTGCAAAGTATTGTGCCCATCGGATATGCTTTGCATTGTCGATCAAGCATAAAACAACGTTTTTGCCTTAGTGTCATGCACAACCATGAAAAAACACGGTCCTGAGTGTAATAATCAAACAAGTACTTATCGGATGGGGGATCCAGCTTGCACGCAAGTCCCCTTCAACTAGCTTGATATGCATGCAAAGTATTGTCACCATCGGATATGCTCTACATGATCGATTACGCATTATACAATGTTTTTCCTGTACTGATATGCACATCCGCAAAAAAACACGCCCTTAGGTGTGTTATCTGACCAAGTACTTATCAGATGGGTGTGCCTCTTTGAGAACATTTCAATACTACCTAGGTTGAGGTGTACGAAAATTTTTGTGCCCATTGGATATCCTTTGCATAGTCGATCGAGCATCAAATACTATTTTTGCTCTAGTGTCATGCACATCCGTAAAAGAACACGCTACTAGGTATGTTATCTGATCAAGCACTTATGGGATGGACGTGCCACTTTGCATGTAAGTCAATTCCACCTATTTGAAGGTGTGTGCAAAGTATTGTGCCCATCGGATATGCTTTGCATTGTCGATCAAGCATAAAACACCGTTTTTGCCTTCATGTCATGCACAACTATATAAAAACACGGCCGTAGGTGTGTTATTCAAATAAGTACTTATCGGATGGGGGCTCCACTTTGCACTCAAGTCGGTTTCATCTATGTTGAGGTGCGTGCAAAGTATTGTTACCATCAGATGTGCTTTGCATGGTCGATCACGCATTATACACTTTTTTTTCCCTAGTGATATGCACATCCACAAAAAAACACGCCCTTAGGTGTGTTATCTGACCAACTACTTATCGGATGGGTATGCCTCATAGAGAACCTTTCAATACCACCTAGGATGAGGTGTACAAAAAGTGTTGTGCCCATCGGATATCCTTTGCGTGGTTGATCGAGCATTAAATACTATTTTTGCTCGTGTCATGCACATCTATAAAAAAACACGCTGCTAGGTATGTTATCCGATCAAGCACTTATGGGATGGGAGTGCCACTTTTCATGTAAGTCAATTCCACCTAGTTGAAGGTGTGTGCAAAGTATTGTGCCCATCGGATATGCTTTGCATTGTCGATCAAGCATAAAACACCGTTTTTGCCTTAGTGTCATGCACAACCATGAAAAAACACGGTCCTAAGTGTGTTATTCAAACAAGTACTTATTAGATGGGGGCTCCACTTTGTACACAAGTCCATTTCAACTATGTTGAGGTGCGTGCAAAGTATTGTCACCATCGGATATGATTTGCATGGTCGATCACGAATTATACATCTTTTTTGGCCTTGGTGTCATGTATAACCGTCAAAAAACACGGCCATAGGTGTGTTATTCAAATAAGTACTTCTGGAATGGGCGCTCCAATTTGCACGCTAGTCCCTTTCAACTATGTTGTGGTGCGTGCAAAGTATTGTCACCATCGGATATGCTTTGCATGGTCGATCACACATTATACACCATTTTTTCCCTAGTGATATGGACATCCGCAAAAAAGCACCCCATTAGGTGTGTTATCTCACCATGTACTTATCGGATGTGTGTGCCTCATTGAGAACATTTCAATACCACCTAGGTTGAGGCGTAAAAAAAGAGTTCTACCCATCGGATATCCTTTGCATGGTCGATCGAGCATTAAATACTATTTTCGCTCTAGTGTCATGCACATCCATAAAAAAACACACTGCTAAGTATGTTATATGATCAAGCACTTATGGGATGGGCGTGCCACTTTGCATGTAAGTTGATTCCACCTAGTTAAAGGTGTGTGCAAAGTATTGTGCCCATCGGATATGCTTTGCATTGTAGATCAAGCATAAAACACCGTTTTTGCCTTAGTGTCATGCACAACCATGAAAAAACACCGTCCTAGGTGTGTTATTCAAACAAGTACTTATCGGATGGGGGATCCACTTTGCATGCAAGTCCGTTTCAACTATGTTGAGGTGCGTCCAAAGTATTGTCACCATCACATATTATTTGCACGATCGATCACGCCTTATACACCATTTTTTCTCTAGTGATATGCACATCCGCTAAAAAACACGCCCTTAGGTGTGTTATCTGACCAAGTACTTATCGGATGGGTGTGCCTCTTTGAGAACATTTCAATACCACCTAGGTTGAGGTAAACTCAAAGTGTTTTGCCCATCGAATATCCTTTGCATGATCGATGGAGCAATAAATACTATTTTTACTATAGTGTCATGCACATCCATAAAAAAACACGCTGCTAGGTATGTTATCCAATCAAGCACTTATGGGATGGGAGTGCCACTTTGCATGTAAGTCAATTCCACCTAGTTTAAGGTGTGTGCAAAGTATTGTGCCCATCAGATATGCTTTGCATTGTCGATCAAGCATAAAACACCGTTTTTGCCTTAGTTTCATGCACAACCATGAAAAAACACGGTCCTAAGTGTGTTAATCAAACAAGTACTTATCGGATGGGTGTGCCTCATTGAGAAT
The DNA here is from genome assembly GCF_047967505.1 of Dipteris shenzhenensis. Classification (NCBI taxonomy): domain Eukaryota; kingdom Viridiplantae; phylum Streptophyta; class Polypodiopsida; order Gleicheniales; family Dipteridaceae; genus Dipteris; species Dipteris shenzhenensis. The sequence goes on along the minus strand of NC_141597.1, from coordinate 37,925,610 downwards.
ATTTCAATAGCACCTAGGTTGAGGTGTACAAAAAGTTTTGTGCCCATCGGATATCCTTTGCATGGTCGATCGAGCATTAATTACTATTTTTGCTCTAGTGTCATACACATCCATAAAAAAACACGTTGCTAGGTATGTTATCCAATCAAGCACTTATGGGATGGGCGTGCCACTTTGCATGTAAGTCAATTCCACCTAGTTGAACGTGTGTTCAAAGTATTATGGCCATCGGATATACTTTGCATTGTCGATCAAGCATAAAACACCGTTTTTGCCTTGGTGTCATGCACAACCATGAAAAAACACGGTCCTAGGTGTGATATTCAAACAAGTAATTATCGAATGGGGGCTCCACTTTGCACGCAAGCCTGTTTCAAATACGTTGAGGTGTGTGCCAAGTATTGTCACCATCGGATATGATTTGCATGGTCGATCATGCATTATACACCATTTTTTTCCTAGTGGTATGCACATCCGCAAAAAAACACGCCCTTACGTGTGTTATTTGACCAAGTACTTATCGGATGGGTGTGCCTGTTTGAGAACATTTCAATACCACCTAGGTTGAGGTGTACGAAAAGTATTGTGCCCATCGGATATACTTTGCATGGTCGATCGAGCATCAAATACTATTTTTGCTCTAGTGTCATGCACATCCATAAAAGAACACGCTGCTAGGTATGTTATCCGATCAAGCACTTATGGGATGGGCATGCCACTTTGCATGTAAGTCAATTCCACCTATTTGAAGGTGTGTTCAAAGTATTGTGCCCATCGGATATGCTTTGCATTGTCGATCAAGCATAAAACACCGTTTTTGCCTTGATGTCATGCACAACTATATAAAAACACGGCCGTAGGTGTGTTATTCAAATAAGTACTTATCAGATGGGGGCTCCACTTTGCACTCAAGTCGGTTTCCACTATGTTGAGGTGCATGCAAAGTATTATTACCATGGATATGCTTTGCATGGTCGATCACGCATTATACACTTTTTTTCCCTAGTGATATGCACATCCGCAAAAAACACGCCCTTAGGTGTGTTATCTGACCAAGTACTTATCGAATGGGTGTGCCTCGTTGAGAAAAATTTCAATACCACCTAGGTTGAGGTGTACGAAAAGTGTTGTGCCCATCGGATATCCTTTGCATGGTTGATCGAGCATTAAATATTATTTTTGCTCTAGTGTCATGTACATCCGTAAAAAAAACATGCTGCTAGGTATGTTCTCCGATCAAGCACTTATTGTCACCATCACATATGATTTGCATGGTCGATCACGCCTTATACACCATTTTTTCTCTAGTGATATGCACATCAGTAAAAAAATATGCCCTTAGGTGTGTTATCTGACCAACTACTTATCGGATGGGTGTACCTCATTGAGAACATTTCAATACCACCTAGGTTGCGGTGTAGGAAAATTATTGTGCCCATCAGATATCCTTTGCATGGTCGATTGAGCATTAAATACTATTTTTGCTCTAGTGTCATGCACATCTGTAAAAAAAACACGCTGCTAGGTATGTTATCCAATCAAGCACTTATGGGATGGGTGTGCCACAAACACCGTTTTTGCCTTAGTGTCATGCACAACCATGAAAAAACACGGTCCTAAGTGTGTTGATCAAACATGTACTTATCCGATGGGGGCTCCAGTTTGCACGCAAGTCCAATTCAACTAGGTTGAGATGCGTGCAAAGTATTTTCACCATCGGATATGCTCTACATGGTCGATTATGCATTATACAACGTTTCTCCCGTAGTGATATGCACATCCACAAAAAAACATGCCCTTAGGTATGTTATCTGACCAAGTACTTATCGGATGGGTGTGCCTCTTTGAGAACATTTCAATACCACCTAGGTTGAGGTATAGGAAACGTATTGTGCCCATCGGATATGCTTTGCATGGTCGATTGAGCATTAATTACCATTTTTGCCTTAGTGCCATCCACATCCGTAAAAAAACACGCTGCTAGTTGTGTTATCCGATCAAGCACTTATGCGATGGGAATGCCACTTTGCATGTAAGTCAATTCAACCTAGTTTAAGGTGTTTGAAAAGTATTGTGCCCATCGGATATGCTTTGCATTGTCGATCAAGCATAAAACACCGTTTTTGCCTTAGTGTCATGCACAACCATATAAAAACACGGTCCTACGTGTGTTATTCAAACTAGTACTTATCGGATGGGGGCTCCACTTTGCATGCAAGTCAGTTTAAACTATGTTGAGATTGTGCAAAGTATTGTCACCATCGGATATGCTTTGCATGGTCGATCACGCATTATAAACCATTTTTTCCCTAGTGATATGCACATCCACAAAAAAACACGCTCTTAGGTGTGTTATCTGACCAAGTACTTATCGGATGGGTGTGTCTCTTTGAGAACATTTCAATACCACCTAGATTGAGGTGTACGAAAAGTGTTGTGTGCATCGGATATCCTTTGCATGGTCAATCGAGCATTAAATACTATTTTTGCTCTAGTGTCATGCACATCTGTAAAAAAACATGCTGCTAAGTATGTTATCCGATCAAGCACTTATGGGATGGGTGTGCCACTTTGCATGTAAGTCAATTCCACCTAGTTGAAGGTGTGTGAAAAGTATTGTGCCCATCGGATATGCTTTGCATTGTCGATCAAGCATAAAACACCGTTTTTGCCTTAGTGTCATGCACAACCATTAAAAAACACTGTCCTAAGTGTGTTATTCAAACAAGTACTTATCAGATGGGGGCTCCACTTTGTAGCAAGTCCGTTTCAACTACCTTGAGGTGTGTGCCAAGTATTTTCACCATCGGATATGATTTGCATGGTCGATCACGCATTATACATTGTTATTTCCCTAGTGGTATGCACACCCGTAAAAAAACATGACCGTAGGTGTGTTATCTGACCAAGTACTTATCGGATGGGTGTGCCTCTTTGAGAACATTTCAATACCACCTACGTTGCAGTGTAAGAAAATTATTGTGCCCATCGGATATCCTTTGCATGGTCGATCAAGCATTAAATACTATTTTTGCTCTAGTGTCATGCACATCCATAAAAAAACACGCTACTAGGTATGTTATCTGATCAAGCACTTATGGGATGGGCATGCCACTTTGCATGTAAGTCAATTTCACCTATTTGAAGGTGTGTGCAAAGTATTGTGCCCATCAGATATGCTTTGCATTGTCGATCAAGCATAAAACACTGTTTTTGCCTTAGTGTCATGCACAAGCATATAAAAACTTGGTCCTAGGTGTGTTATTCAAACAAGTACTTATCGGATGGGGGCTCAAATTTGCACACGAGTCCATTTCAACTAGGTTGAGATGCGTGCAAAGTATTGTCACCATCGGATATGCTTTGCATGGTCGATCATGCATTATACACCATTTTTTCCCTAGTGAGATGGACATCCACAAAAATACATGCGATTAGGTGTGTTATCTGACCAAGTACGTATCGGATGGGTGTGCCTCTTTTAGAACATTTCAATACCACCTAGGTTGAGGTGTATGAAAAGTGTTGTGCCCATCGGATATCCTTTGCATGGTCAATCGAGCATTAAATACTACTTTTGCTCTAGTGTCATGCACATCCATAAAAAGCCACGCTGGTAGGTATGTTATCAGATCAAGCACCTATGGGATGCGTGTGCCACTTTGCATGTAAGTCAATTCCACCTATTGAATCTATGTGCAAAGTATTGTGCCCATTAGATATGCTTTGCATTGTCGATCAAGCATAAAACACCGTTTTTGCCTTAGTGTCATGCACAACCATGAAAAAACACGGTCCTAAGTGTGTTATTCAAACAAGTACATATCGGATGGGGGCTCCACTTTGCACACAAGTCTCTTTCAACTATGTTGAGGTGTGTGAAAAGTATTGTCACCATCAGATATGATTTGCATGGCCGATCACGCATTATATACCATTTTTTCACTAGTGGTATGCACATCCGCAAAAAAACACGACCTTAGGTGTGTTGACCAAGTACTTATCGGATGGGTGTGCCTCTTTGAGAACATTTCAATACCACCTAGGTTGAGGTATAAAAAAATTATTGTGCCCATCGGATATCCTTTGCATGGTCGATCGAGCATTAAATACTTTTTTGCTCTAGTGTCATGCACATCTGTAAAAAAACATGTTGCTAGGTATATTATCCGATCAAGCACTTATGGGATGGACGTGTCACTTTGCATGTCAGTCAATTCCACCTAGTTGAAGGTGTGTGCAAAGTATTGTGCCCATCGGATATGCTTTGCATTGTCGATCAAGCATAAAACACCGGTTTTGCCTTAGTGTCATGCACAACTATATAAAAACATGGCCATATGTGTGTTATTCAAATAAGTACTTATCGGATGGGGGCTCCCCTTTGCATGCAAGTCCGTTTCAACTATGTTGAGGTGCGTGCAAAGTATTGTCACCATCGGATATGCTTTGCATGGTTGATCACGCATTATACACCATTTTTTCCCTAGTGATATGCACATCTGCAAAAAAACACACCCTTAGGTGTGTTATCTGACCAAGTACTTATCGGATGGGTGCGCCCCTTTGAGAAACATTTCAATACCACCTAGGTTGAGGCGTACGAAAAGTGTTGTGCCCATAGGATATCCTTTGCATGGTCGATCGAGCATTAAAGACTATTTTTGCTCTAGTGTCATGCACATCTGTAAAAAAACACGCTGCTAGGTATGTTATCTGATCAAGCACTTATGGGATGGGCATGCCACTTTGCATGTAAGTCTATTCCACCTAGTTGAAGGTGTGTGCAAAGTATTGTGCCCATCGGATATGCTTTGCACTGTGGATCAAGCATAAAACACCGTTTTTGCCTTAGTGTCATGCACAACCATATGAAAACACGGTCGTAGGTGTGTTATTCAAATAAGTACTTATTGGATGGGGACTCCACTTTGCACGCAAGTCCGTTTCAACTATGTTGAGGTGCGTGCAAAGTATTGTCACCATCGAATATGCTTTGCATGGTCGATCACGCATTATACACCATTTTTTCCCTAGTGATATGCACATCTGCAAAAAAACACGCCCTTAGGTGTGTTATCTGACCAAGTACTTATCGGATGGGTGTGCCTCTTTGAGAACATTTCAATACCACCTAGGTTGAGGCCTACGAAAAGTGTTGTGCCCATCGGATATCCTTTGCATGGTCGATCGAGCATTAAATACTATTTTTGCTCTAGGTATGTTATCCGATCAAGCACTTATGGGATGGGCATGCCACTTTGCATGTAAGTCAATTCCACCTAGTTGAAGGTGTGTGAAAGTTATTGTGCCCATCAGATATGCTTTGCATTGTCGATCAAGCATTAAACACTGTTTTGGCCATAGGTGTGTTATTCAAATAAGTACTTATCGGATGGGGGCTCCACTTTGCACGGAAGTTCGTTTCAACTATGTTGAGATGCGTGCAAAGTGGAGCCCCCATCGGATATGCTCTGCATGGTCCATTATGCATTATACAACATTTTTCCTGTAGTGATATGCACATTTGCAAAAAAACATGCCCTTAGGTATGTTATCTGACCAAGCACTTATCGGATGGGTGTGCGTCTTTGAGAACATTTCAATACCACCTAGGTTAAGGTGTAGGAAAAGTATTGTGCCCATCAGATATGCTTTGCATGGTCGATCGAGCATTAAATACCATTTTTGCCTTAGTGTCATACACATCCGTAAAAAAACATGCCACTAGGTGTGTTATCAGATCATGTACTTATGCGATGGGAATGCCACTATGTATGTAAGTCAATTCAACCTAGTTGAAGGTGTGTGCAAAGTATTGTGCCCATCGGATATGCTTTGCATTGTCGATCAAGCATAAAACACCGTTTTTGCCTTTGTGTTATGTACAACCATATAAAAACACGGCCGTAGGTGTGTTATTCAAATAAGTACTTATCGAATGGGGGCTCCACTTTGGACGCAGGTTTGTTTCAACTATGTTGAGGTGTGTGCAAAGTATTGTCATTATCGGATATGCTTTGCATGGTCAATCACACATTATACACCATTTTTTCCATAGTGATATGGACATCCGCAAAAAAAAAAGGCCATTAGGTGTGTTATCTGACCAAGTACTTATCGCATGGGTGTGCCTCATTGAGAACATTTCAATACCACCTAGGTTGAGGTGTAGGAAAAGTGTTGTGCCTATCGGATATCCTTGCATGGTCGATCGAGCATTAAATACTCTTTTTACTCTAGTGTCATGCACATCTGTAAAAAAACACACTGCTAGATATGTTATCCAATCAAGCACTTATGGGGTGGGCGTGCCACTTTGCATGTAAGTCTATTCCACCTAGTTGAAGGTGTGTGCAAAGTATTGTGCCCATCGGATATGCTTTGCATTGTCGATCAAGCATAAAACACCGTTTTTGACTTAGTGTCATGCACAATCATGAAAAAACACGGTCCTAGGTGTGTTATTCAACCAAGTACTTATCGGATGGGGGCTTCACTTTGCACGCAAGTTTGTTTCAACTACATTGAGGTGTGTGCAAAGTATTTTCACCATCGGATATGATTTGCATGGTCGATCACGCATTATACACCGTTTTCTCCCTAGTGGTATGCACATCCTCAAAAAAACACGCCCTTAGGTGTGTTATCTAATTGAGTACTTATTGGATGGGTGTGCCTCTTTGAGAACATTTCAATACCACCTAGGTTGAGGTGTAAGAAAAGTGTTGTGCCCATCAGATATCCTTTGCAAGGTCGTTCGAGCATTAAAGACTATTTTTGCTCTAGTGTCATGCACATCCGTAAAAAAACACACTGCTAGGTATGTTATCTGATCAAGCCCTTATGGGATAGGCGTGCCACTTTGCATTTAGGTCAATTCCACCTATTTGAAGGTGTTTGCAAAGTATTGTGCCCATCGGATATGCTTTGCATTGTCGATCAAGCATAAAACACTTTTTTTTCCTTAGTGTCATGCACAACCATATAAAAACACGGCCGTAGGTGTGTTATGCAAATAAGTACTTATCGGATGGGGGCTCCACTTTGCACGCAAGTATGTTTCAACTATGTTGAAGTGCGTGCAAAGTATTGTCACCATCGGATATGCTTTGCATGGTCGATCATGCATTATACACCATTTTTTCCCTAGTGATATGCACATCCGCAAAAAAACACGCCCTTAGGTGTGTTATCTGACCAAGTACTTATCGGATGGGTGTGCCTCTTTGAGAACATTTCAATACCACCTAGGTTGAGGCCTATGAAAAGTGTTGTGCCCATCGGATATCCTTTGCATGGTCGATCGAGCATTAAATACTATTTTTGCTCTAGGTATGTTATCCGATCAAGCACTTATGGGATGGGTATGCCACTTTGCATGTAAGTCAATTCCACCTAGTTGAAGGTGTGTGCAAAGTATTGTGCCCATGGGATATGCTTTGCATTGTCGATCAAGTATAAAACACCGTTTTTGCCTTAGTGTCATGTGCAACCATGAAAAAACACAGTCCTAAGTGTGTTAATCAAACAAGTACTTATCGGATGGGGGCTCCAGTTTGTACGCAAGTCCGTTTCAACTAGGTTGAGATGCGTGCAAAGTATTATTACCATCGGACATGCTCTACATGGTCGATTACGCATTATACAACGTTTTTCCTATAGTGATATGCACATCTGCAAAAAAACATGCCCTTAGGTATGTTATCTGACCAAGTACTTATCGGATGGGTGTGCCTCTTTGAGAACTTTTCAATACCACCTAGGTTAATGTGTAGAAAAAGTATTGTGCCCATCAGATATGCTTTGCATGGTCGATCGAGCATTAAATACCATTTTTGCCTTAGTGTCATACACATTCGTAAAAAAACACGCCACTAGGTGTGCTATCAGATCATGTACTTATGCGATGGGAATGCCACTTTGCATGTAAGTAGATTCCATGTAGTTGAAGGTGTGTGCAAAGTATTGTTCCCATCGGATATGCTTTGCATTGTCGATCAAGCATAAAACATCGTTTTTGCCTTTGTGTCATGCACAACCATATAAAAACACGGTCCTAGGTGTGTATTCAAACTAGTACTTATCGGATGGGGGCTCCACTTTGCACACAAGTCCGTTTCAACTACGTCAAGGTGCAAGAAAAGTATTGTCACCATCGGATATGCTTTGCATGGACGATCACGCATTATACACCATTTTTTCCCTAGTGATAATGCACATCTGCAAAAAAACATGCCCTTAGGTGTGTTATCTGGCCAAGTACTTATCGGATGGGTGTGCCTCTATGATAACATTTCAATACCACCTAGGTTGAGGTGTACTAAAAGTGTTGTGCCCATCGGATATCCTTTGCATGGTCGATCGAGCATTAAATACTATTTTTGCTCTAGTGTCATGCACATCCGTAAAAAAACATGCTGCTAGGTATGTTATCCGATCAAGCAATCCGATCAAGCACTTATGGGATGGGCGTGCCACTTTGCATGTAAGTTGATTCCACTTAGTTGAAGGTGTGTGCAAAGTATTGTGCCCATCGGATATGCTTTGCATTGTGGATCAAGCATAAAACACCGTTTTTGCCTTAGTGTCGTGCACAACCATATAAAATCACGGCCATAGGTATGTTATTCCAATAAGTACTTATTGAATGGGGGATCCAATTTGCACGCAAGTCCGTTTCAACTGCGTTGAGGTGTGTGCAAAGTATTGTCACCATCGGATATGCTTTGCATGGTCGATCACGCATTATACACCATTTTCTGCCCAGTGATATGCACATCCGCAAAAAAACACGCCCTTAGGTGTGTTATCTGACCAAGTATCTGACCAAGTACTTATCGGATGAGTATGCCTCTTTGAGAAAATTTCAATACCACCTAGCTTGAGTCATATGAAAAGTGTTGTGCCCATCGGATATCCTTTGCATGGTCGATCGAGCATTAAATACTATTTTTGCTCTAGTGTCATTCACATTCGTAAAAAAACACGCTACTAGGTATGTTATCTGATCAAGCACTTATGGGATGGGCATGCCACTTTGCATGTAAGTCAATTTCACCTAGTTGAAGGTGTGTGCAAAGTATTGTGCCCATCGGATATGCTTTGCATTGTCGATCAAGCATAAAACACTGTTTTTGCCTTAGTGTCATGCACAACCACATAAAAACACGATCCTAAGCGTGTTAATCAAACAAGTACTTATCGGATGGGGGCTCTAGTTTGCACACAAGTCCATTTCAACTAGGTTGAGATGTGTGCAAAGTATTGTCACCATCGGATATGCTCTGCATGGTCGATTACGCATTATACACGGTTTTTCCCATTGTGATATGCACATCTGCAAAAAAACATGCCCTTAGGTATGTTATCTGACAAGTACTTATCAGATGGGTGTGCCTCTTTGAGAACATTTCAATACCACCTAGGTTAAGGTGTAAGAAAAGTATTGTGCCCATCAGATATGCTTTGCATGGTCAATCGAGCATTAAATACCATTTTCTCCTTAGTGTCATACACATCCGTAAAAAAACACGCTGCTAGGTGTGTTATCCGATCAAGTACTTATGCGATGGGAATGCCACTTTGCATGTAAGTCAATTCCACATAGTTGAAGGTGTGTGCAAAGTATTGTTCCCATCAGATATACTTTGCATTGTCGATCAAGCATAAAACACCGTTTTTGTCTTTGTGTCATGCACAACCATATAAGAACACGGTCCTAGGTGTGGTATTCAAACAAGTACTTATCGGATGGGGGCTCCACTTTGCACACAAGTCCGTTTCAACTACGTTGAAGTGCGAGCAAAGTATTGTCACCATGGGTTATGCTTTGCAGGGTCGATCACGCATTATACACCATTTTTTCCCTATTGATATGCACATCCGCAAAAAAACATGCCCTTAGGTGTTTGATCTGATCAAGTACTTATCGGATGGGTGTTCCTCTTTGAGAACATTTCAATACCACCTAGGTTGAGGTGTACGAAAAGTATTGTGCCCATCAGATATCCTTTGCATGGTCGATCGAGCATTAAATACTATTTTTGCTCGTGTCATGGACATCCGTAAAAAAACACGCTGCTAGGTATGTTATCTGATCAAGCACTTATGGGATGGGCGTGCCACTTTGCATGTAAGTCGATTCCACCTATTTGAAGGTGTGTGCAAAGTATTGTGCCCATCGTAAATGCTTTACATTGTCGATCAAGCATAAAACACCATTTTTGCCTTAGTGTCATGCACAACCATGAAAAAACACCGTCCTAGGTGTGTTATTCAAACAAGTACTTATCGGATGGGGGCTCCAGTTTGCACACAAGTCTGTTTCAACTAGGTTGAGGATCATGCAAAGTATTGTCACCATCGGATATGCTTTGCATGGTCGATCATGCATTATACACCATTTTTTCTGTAGTGATATGCACATCCACAAAAAAACATGCCATTAGGTGTGTTATCTGACCAAGTACTTATCGGATGGGTGTGCCTCATTGAGAACATTTCAATACCACCTAGGTTGAGGTGTATGAAAAATATTGTGCCCATATGGGAGTTCCACTTTTCATGTAAGTCAATTCCACCTAGTTGAAGGTGTGTGCAAAGTATTGTGCTTATTGGATATGCTTTTCATTGTCGATCAAGCATAAAACACCGTTTTTGCCTTAGTGTCATGCACAACCATGAAAAAACACGGTCCCAAGTGTGTTAATTAAACAAGTACTTATTGGATGGGGGCTCCACTTTGGACGCAAGTCCGTTTCAACTACGTTGAGGTGTGCACAAAGTATTGTCACCATCGGATATGCTTTGCATGGTCAATCACGCATTGGACACCATTTTTTCCCTTGTGATATGGACATCCGCAAAAAAACACGCCCTTAGGTGTGTTATCTGACCAAGTACTTATCGGATGGGTGTGCCTCTTCGAGAACATTTCAATACCACCTAGGTTGAGGCATACGAAAAGTGTTGTGCCCATCGGATATCCTTTGCATGGTCGATCGAGCATTAAATACTATTTTTGCTCTAGTGTCATGCACATCCGTAAAAAAACACGCTGCTAGGTATGTTATTCGATCAAGCACTTATGGGATGGGTGTGCCACTTTGCATGTAAGTCAATTTCACCTAGTTGAAGGTGTGTGCAAAGTATTGTGCCCATCGGATATGCTTTGCATTGTCGAACAAGCATTAAACACTGTTTTGGCCTTAGTGTCTTGCACAATCATCAAAAAACGCGGTCCTAGATGTGTTATTCGACTAAGTACTTATGGGATGGGCACGCCACTTTGCATGTAAGTCAATAATACCTAGGTTGAGATGTGTGCAAAGTAGTGTGATGATCGCATATGCTTTGCATGGTCGATTAAGCGTAAATCAGCGTTTTTGCCTTAGTGTCATGGACAACAACTAATAAAGAACATGGTCCTAGGTGTGATATTCTAAAAAGTACTTATTAAATGGGCATTCCACTTTGCATGGAATACCATACCACCGCTTTTGAGGCACGTGCAAAGTATTGTGCCCATCGGATATGCTTTACATGGTAGATTGAGTATTAAATACCGTTTTTGGCCTTGGTGTCATGTACAACGGTAAAAAAACACGATCGTAGGTGTATTTTTCAAACATGTACTTATCGGATGGGGATGCCACTTTGCACACAAGTCAATACTGTTTAGGTTGAGGAACGTGCAAAGTCTTGTGTCCATTGGATATGCTTTGCATAGTCGATCTCACATGATACACCATTTTGTTCCTAGTGTTATGCACAATCGTCATAAAATACGTTTGGAGGTGTGTTATCTGAACAAGTACTTATGGGATGGGTGCACCACTTTGTATGCAAGTCAATAAGACCTAGGTTGAGGCGTGTACAAAGTTTTGTGCCCATCGGAGAAATGTAGATGCGATAATATTAGAAAATTCTCGGTATGTGTATATGTGTGTGTGTGGCAAACAATTTTGATACAACAAAGTAAACACCTAGTGCACAAATTATGCACTTCATACCTTGAGTAAATAAGCTTGTTGATGAGGATAAATACGCCCTTAAATAAAAGCACAGTTGTTGTATGACCACAATAGGATCGCTTTGACACCTGTGATTTTGCCCACATGTAAGTTTGCAAATAGTATAAAAAATCATATAATAATATATTAATAGTTTGCAAATGTGTATAGCAAGTGAGTAATGGGAAGTGGAAGTGGGAGTGAGGAGGGAGGAGTGGAATGGGAGAGGGAAGTAATAGGGGTGTATGATAATAAGTATAAAAAATAGTATAATAATATATTAATAGTTTTCAAATGGCAAGTGAGTAATGGGAAGTGGAAGTGAGAGTGGGGAGGGAAGAATGGAATGGGAGAGGGGAAGGTAATAGGGGAGTAGGATAATAAGGGAGTGAAATGAGTGAGGGAGTTAATAGGGGATGAAAAAGAGGAGGGTGAGATGGGGAAATATGGGATTTTGGGAAACCGGAGGAGTATGGGGGACGTGGTGGAAATGTGGAATGGGAGTGGTGGCAATGGGGAGGAAGAAGAAATGGATGGATGGGGGGAGGGCTAATGGAAGATTGGGATGAGGGATGGGGGTCCAATGGGAGAGGGGGAGTAATGGGAGCCAATGGGAGAGGGGATAAATGAAAAGCCAATAGGAGAGAGGGGAGGAATGGAAAGCCAATAGGAGAGGAGGAGGAAAACCTAATTTTTCTTATATATAGTCTTCCTTCTTCATTCACTCTCCCCTCATTTCATTCATTGAAGCAAGAAAGCAAGGACGATCAAGAGAGCAAGGAAGGAAGAGCAAGAAAGCAAGAAAGAGCAAACTTACAAACTTTTTCCAGGTACTTGCAAATTTTTTTGATTAATTCTTTATCTAGATTTTTTTTTAAAAATTTGAAGAGAGAGGAACTAGAGAGAGAAAGGTTGTGGGGAGGAGAAGAAGAGGATGGAGGGGCTAGAGGGAAGGGAGGAGGAAGGGAGGAAGAGGCGGGGGTCGAGTAGAGGGGGGAAAGGAGGAGGGAAGGGGGGCGGGGGGGGGGAAGGGGGGGACTGGGAGAGTCTCCCCTGGAGGGGGGGAAGGGGGGCGGGGGGGGAAGGGGGGAGCGGGGGGGGGCTGGCGGAAGGGGGGAGGGGGGGGGACTGGCGGGGGGCAAGGGGGGAGGGGGGGGCTGGCGGCAGGGAGGGGGGGGAAGGGGGGAGTGGGGAAGGGGGGGCATGGGTGAAGGGGGGGGGAGGGGGAAGGGGGTGGGAGGGGCTCGCGGCCACCAGCCCGAGGGAAGGAGGGGTGGGGAAGAGGGGGTGAAGGGCTGAGAGGGGGGGGCTGGGGGGCTGGCGGCCACGGCCACCAGCTCGGGGGAAGGGGGGAGGGAGGGGGGAGAGGGGGCGGGGAGGGGGGGCAGGGGTGAAGGGGGGGAGGGGGAAGGGGGTGGGAGGGGCTAGCGGCCGCAGCCGCCAGCCCGAGGGAAGGGGGGGTGGGGAAGAGGGAGGGGGGAGGGCTGAGAGGGGGGGCTGGGGGGCTGGCGGCCACGGCCGCCAGCCCGAGGGAAGGGGGGAGGGGGGGGAGAGGGGGCGGGGAAGGGGGGGGCAAGGGTGAAGGGGGGGGAGGGGGAAGGGGGTGGGAGGAAGGGGGGTTGCGAGAGGGTGCAAGAGGGGGGGGAAGGGGGTGGGAGGGAGGGGGGTGGGGGAAAGGGGGGGTGCGAGAGGGGGAGGTGCGAGAGGGGGGGAAGCACTAGCGGCCACGATTGCCAGCCCGTGGAGGGGGGGGCGAGGGTGAAGGGGCGGGAGGGGGAAGGGGGTGCGAGGGGGGTGGGGGAAGGGGGGGTGGAGGGTGAAGGGGGTCAGACGGGGGCGGGGAGTGGATCGGACGGGGGTAGGGGGGAAAGGGGGGAGAGTGGAGGGGGAAGGGGATTGGACGGGGGCGGGGAGTGGGTCGGACGGGGGTGGGGGGGGTTGGCGACCACGGCTGCCAGCCTGGGGGAAAGGGCGAGGGGGCAGGGGGGAAGGGGGGAGGAAGGGGGTGGGACGGTGGGGGCTGGCGGGGGGGGGAAGGGGGGAGGGGAGGGGCTGGCGACCACGGCCGCCAGCCCTGGGGAAGGGGGGAAGGGGGGGTGGAGGGGGAAGGGGGTGGGACGGGGGGGAAAGGGGGGAGGGGGGGGGCTGGCAGCCGTGGCCGCCAGCCCTGGGAAAGGGGGGAAGGGGGGGTGGAGGGGGAAGGGGGTGGGACGAGGACGGAGGGGAAAGGGGGTAGGGGGGGTGGGACAGGGGCGAGGGGGAAGGGGGTGGGACGGGGGCGGGGGGGAAAGGGGGTAGGGGGGGAAGGGGGGATGGAGGGGGAAGGGGGTGGGACGGGGAGAGCAGAGGGGGAAGGGGGTGGGACAGGGGGGAAAGGGGGGAGGGGGGGGAAGGGGGTAGGGGGGGCTGGCAGCCACGGCCGCCAGCCCTGGGGAAGGGGGGTTGGAGGGGGAGGGGTGGGATGGGGAGAGCAGAGGGGGAAGGGGTTGGGATGGGGGGGAAGGGGGGAGGGGGGGGCTGGCGGCCGCAGCCGCCAGCCCTAGGGAAGGGGGGAAGGCGGGGTGGAGGGGGAAGGGGGTGGGACGGGGGGGAAAGGGGGGAGGGGGGGCTGGTGGCCACGGCCACCAGCCCTAGGGAAGGGGGGAAGGGGGGGTGGAGGGGAAGGGGGTGGGACGAGGACGGGGGGGAAAGGGGGTAGGGGGGATGGAGGGGGAAGGGGGTGGGACGGGGAGAGCAGAGGGGGAAGAGGAGGGGGGGAGCGGGAGGGGGAGGGGGAGGGGGAAGGGGGGGTAGAGGGGGGGTAGAGGGGGAAGGGGAGGGGGGGAGCGAGAGGGGAGGGGAGGGGGGGGAGGGGTCGAGGGGGGGAGGGGTTTTGGTGGTGGAGGGAGGGGAGGGGAGGGGAGGAGGGGAGGGCGGGGGGTCGAGGGAGGGAGGGAGGGAGGGAGGGGAGCGGAAGGAGAGAGAGGAGAGAGAGAGGGAGAGGAGAGGAGGGAGCAGAAGGAGAGAGAGGGGAGAGGAGGGAGGGGAGTGAGAGAGAGAGTGAGGGGAGGGAGAGAGAAAGAGAGAGAGAGAGAGTGTGGGGGGAAGGTATGGGAGAGAGAGAGAGAGTGAGGGAGAGAGAAACAAGGGAGTAGAGGGAGAGAGGTTGAATTCTTACAAGAGCGACAAATAAGATTTGACTTAGGAAAAGAATGAAAGGGACTTACTAGAAGAAAGTATCAAGAAGAATGTTGAACACAAATTTGAATTCTTACAACTAAGAGTAGAACTATCACCAGCAAGAGCGACAAATAAGATTCTTGCTCAAATAAGATTTGACTTACTAGAGCGATAAATAGGATTCTTGCTCAAATAAGATTACTATCACAAGCAAGAGCGACAAATAAGATTTGACTTACTATCACGAGCAAGAGCAACAAATAAGATTTGACGTATGAGAAGAATGAAAAGGACTTACGAGAAGAAAGTATCAAGAAGAATGTTGAAGAAAGTATCAAGAAGAATGTTGAACACAAATTTGAATTCAAAAGGAATGTACGAGAAGAAAGTATGAGAAGAATGTTGAACACAAATTTGAATTCAAATTTATAATGAATTCAAATTTCCCTATCTTTTTTGAAAATTCAAATTTATGCGTAGGAGGAGTGGGCTAGTTTTTCTTATATATACTTTTCTTTCCATTCGTTCATTCTAACTCTCTCCTCATTTCATTGAAGCAACCAAGAGCGGAAGAGAAAGGATAAGTGGAGCCTTACTTTTTTCACTTTTTCCAAGTACTTGCATTCTTTTTCATTCGTCTTGTAATTCTTTTTCTTTACTTACAATTCTTTTTCAATTAGTTTCTTGTTAAAGTTTTTGAGTTCTATTTCTTAAAATTCGTCTTGTAATTTTTTTTCTTTACTTACAATTCTTTTTCAATTAGTTTATTGTTAAAGTTTTTGAGGAGGGGGGTCTTTTAGAAGGCATTACAATTCTTTTTAAATTAGTTTCTTATTTGAGTTTTTGAGTTCTATTTTAATTAGCTTTTTATTTATATTTGAGTTTGTAAATTTGAGAAATGAGAGAATAGGGAGGGAGAGAAAGAGAGAGGAGAGAGGAGAGAGGAAAAGAGAGAAATTAAGAGAGAGAAGAGGGGCTCTTGGCGGCTGTGGCCACCAAAGGGAGAGAGAGAATAGAAATGAGAGAGAGAATGAGAAATGAGAGAAGTAGCAAGGGAGAGAAAGAGAGAGAGGAGAGAGGGAGAGAGAGAGAGATTCACAGAGAGAAGAGGGGCTCCTTAAATGAGAGAGAAGAGTAGGGAGGGAAAGAAAGAGAGAGAAGAGAGGGGGAGAGAGATTAAGAGAGAGAAGAGGGTCTCCTGGGGGCCGTGGCTGCTTGAGGGAGGGAGAGAGTAGGGAGAGAGACGGAGAGAGAGAGAAAGAGAGAGAGGGAGAGAGAGAAAGAGAGAGAGAGGGAAAGAGAGAGAGGGAGAGAGAGAGAAAGAGAGAGAGGGAGAGAGAGGGAGAGAGAGAGATGTTTATCAAAATGAAACATGGCGAGAGGAGAGAGGGAAAGAGAGAAATTAAGAGAGAGAAGAGGGGCTCTTCGGGGCCATGGCCGCCAAAGGGAGAGAGAGAATGAGGAATGAGAGAGAAGAGTAGGGAGGGAGAGAGACAAGAGATTAAGAGAGAGAAGAGGAGGGAGGGAGAGAAAGAGAGAGAGGGAGAGAGAGAATGAGAAATGAGAGAGAAGAGTAGGGAGGGAGAGAAAGAGAGAGGGAGAGAGAGAAGAGATTAAGAGAGAGAAGATGGGCTCCTTAAATGAGAGAGAAGAGTAGGGAGGGAAAGAAAGAGAGAGCTGAGAGAGGGAGAGAGAGAAGAGAGTCTCCTCGCAGCAATGAGAGAGAAGAGTAGGGAGGGAAAGAAAGAGAGGGAGGGAGAGGGAGAGAGAGAGAGAGAAGAGAAGAGGGAGACTTAGGGAGAGAGAAAGAGAGAGAGGGGGGGAGAGAGAGAGAGAGAGAGAGAGAGAGAGAGAGAGAGAGAGAGAGAGAGGGAGAGGGAGAGGGAGAGAGAGAGAGAGAGAGAGAGAGAGAGAGAGAGAGAGAGAGAGAGAGAGGGAGAGAGAGGGAGGAATGAAACTTCTGTGCTAGAGGGAGGGAGAGAGTAGGGAGGGAGAGGGAGAGAGAGAGAGAGAAGAGACGAGGGAGACTTAGGGAAAGAGAGAGAGAGAGAGAGAGAGAGAGAGAGAGAGAGAGAGAGAAGAGAGGAGGGAGACTTAGGGAGAGAGAGATAAAGAGAGAGGGAGAGAGAATGAAACTTCTAGCGGCCGTGGCCACCAAGAGAGGGAGGTAGAGAGAGAGAGAGAGAGAGAGACTTCTCGTGGTCGTGGCCGCCAAGGGAGGGAGGGAGGGAGGGAGGGAGGAATGCTGAGAGAGATTAAGAGAGAGAATTTAGAGAGAGAGAGACATAGAGAGGGAAAGAATGACAAATCCTAGCGGCCAAGAGGATAGAGGTAGGGAGGTAGAGAGGGTAAGAGAGAGAGAGAGGGAGAGAGAGAGAGGAGAGAGAGAGAGAGAGAGAGAGAGAGAGAGAGAGAGGAGAGAGATGGAGAGAGAGAGAGAAATAATTACAAATCCTAGGGAGAGAGAGAATGAAAAATCTTAGCCGCCATGGGAGGGAGAGAAAGAGAGAGTTGAAATAAACTAAGAGAGAGAATGAGTGGGATGAGGATAGAGAGGGAAACACATAAGAGTTGTGGCAAATCAATGGATGGACAGATTACATATCTTCACGAAGATTGAAGCTTTATCACTAGATGACATTTTATATTATTGTAAAGCTTTATTGGCTAATTTTTTTACATTTGTACAAATATTTAAACCTTGTAAAGCCTTCTAGGCTATTTCCCACATTTATTGCCATATGAAGCCTTGTAAAGCCTTTTGGGCTATTTCCCACATTTATTGTATCAAGGGTTGTATATTGTACTTTACTTGTATGTATCTAAATTCTTCATTATCTTTTCTTGTAGGATTATGGAGCAATCAATTAATGTGGTGGCTATGCTAAATGACTCTGAGATTAGAGAATGGGTTTCTGATGTCACTTTGAATTTCAAAGGAAAGGAATATAGCCCCAATGGCTTTTGTAGGTGGACTCGATATCACATGGGAAGAAGAGCTTGGTTTCTCCATCAAAAGGAAAAGAGAATCTTTCTACTTATGTCAAAAAGGGAGTTCAATGGTGTTGAAGATCCATGGGATGCTACTTTCTTAAAAAAAGATATGACTTCAAGCCTTGTGGTAGGCATAATGATAGAGCTAAAAGAGACCTTTATGGATATTTTTACAAAGAGTTCAGATCTTGAAGTTGGAGGTATTCATATTGTTGTGTCAAGGAGAGACTCAAAGAACTTTGTGATGCCTCCTCCTCAACCATCAAAGTTTCCAGAGCTGCAAAGTGCATTGGAGACTCTTTCATATACTTGGGAGCAATTTCCTAGTGTGGTGGCAAAAAGAATGCATGCAAAGATAATGTTTGAGTACTTTCAAGATGCAGAATATGCTCCTCATATTTAAGGATCTTCACATGAAGGAGATCAAAAAGCTCAGACTTCGATGCAGGGACAAGAAGAACAGGCACACTGTCACAAACGTGTAGAACATGAGTGCAAACTTCTAGAGCAAGAAATGGTGGATGTAACTAAGGATGATGAAACACAAGCCTTGAGTGCACGGGAATTAAAAAAATTTGAAGAAGATCAAGGTCAATCCACTGTAGTTATGCTAGAAGCTCTTGCTAGCAAACGACGACGTGAAATGCAAAAGGCTAGTACTGCAAGAGCCACAGTTCCAAGTAGTAAAAAAAGACATCGTCCCACTGTAGAGAGAGATAATGTGGATGAAAAATGGTTAAAAGAAGAGAAAGATGAAGAAGACTCAGAACTTGACGCTGAAGATGATCAAGATGAACTCACATCAATTAAAAATCTTAATCTGGATCTTAATGAAGCAGTTACAGATGATGATGTGGGATATATCTGGGGTCAAAGGACGTGGTTTGTGAATGCCAAAGATGTGGAAACTGTAGCTCTCTTTACTTATAGCCGAAGCCTTGATATATCCTATGCAATGCAAATATACGAGGCTTTGAGAGATGGTAAAAAACCTGTGGCAAGCAATGTGGTCTTGCGCCCAATAATGTTTTGTCCAACCAAAAATAGTTTTCTGGAAAAAATATTTACAGGGCCTACACATTTTGAGGAAACCTTCAGTTGATTCTTTAAAGACACTCTTAAAAATATTCCATATGAACAAGGCGAAGAGGCACAAGGTGAGAATATGCTAAAGGAAGCAAAGAAGGAATTCCTCCTTCATTGCAGATTCCAACCCATTGATGGTCAACATTGGGCTTATGCTTGTAATCAGATTGCAAGGGAAGCAAAGGAGGTCAAAAGACTCACTCCAGAACAATTTGCAAAGACAAGTTCATTCCATTATTATCTTGCAACAATCTGTATATTCAAGCATGAGATCAAGTATTTGATTGAGTCCGAAAGACTTAATCATTATGTCCAGGGAAAGCATAAGATATCCTCAACATCAGAGGTCTTACAGAAGGCAAGGGTTATATGGACAACATTTTGTTCTCCAAATCTTGATTTGAAGCGAAAGGTCACAAAAGCAGACATCGACACACTCATGAACTTCTATACTTCTTTGAGTGTAGTTGTGCCTAGGGGAACTCAAGAACGAGAAGAAAGTATGACAAGCCTCAAGGTGGTGAGGGACAGATATGCCGACTACACTTCTATCATATTTCATCCTATTGAAGTGTTCAATGAGATGCTTGAAACGTGCATTGCTTGTGAGCGTGGGCAGTTGACCTATGAAGCTCCTTTGTTTATCTCCGAAAAGTCAAAGGTAATGGATAAGAAGGAGTTGACAGCAAGGATGTGGAGGCCTATAAAGTACTTACCTGACAAGTATGCATCATGGCAGCACAAAAAATTTTAAAAAAAGAATGGTTTTTTGGAAAAAAAGACAGAGACCACTGCATGGAAGAATGCATCAATGTACAGGTGAGGCACGATGCAGTGCATAGTGCCATTAAGTATTTGCTGTCAGAGAAACAAATTCCACTTGCTCATTGTAACATTGACTATAATGTGGTGAAGCATATAGCTTCTTTGTCAACACCCAAGGTAAAGGTATGGGCAAATAGGTGGATTAAAAAGGATGAAGGTGGGTCAGAAGTAGTAACCTCTTATATGAGAAAAGAAATCCCACAACAGGTGGTTGCATATGTGGAAAGATTAATCAGCGAGATAAGGTCCGACAAATATGCACCAAAGCTTTCAATTCAATGTAGAGGTTACGGCAGAGTCTGGAAATCTTATGAACTTCAGGGGAGTCTCAAAAGATGACTTCTTCAAGAATGAGTCAGCATGGGATAAGCCACACCTATTCTTTATCAATGAAGTTTCTAGCGATGATATCCATAACTTCATTGATAGAATAGTATATACCACCATTAGCAAAGTGGCAATTTGCAACATTGTCATTTTTATTGATAAAAAAGACAAAGAAGCCATGCAGATTACTCTAGAGCGAGCATATTCATCAGATTTGAAGATCTATAGTGGTGTTTATGCAACAAAGAGAGGCAAGAGAGAATGTGGCATAGTGATTCAATCTCTTGAATCATTCTTTTTGTGTATGCGGAGTACCAACCCTGATCACTCCTTACAAAAGAACATAAGAGGGAATTCAAATAATTTGAGATTGATGCTAGAAGAGCAAGATATTCCCAGGTCCATACATTATCAAAAAAACAACTATGGAAGTCTTGCAAAAAGTAGGAGTCTCTTGCTTACCATGATGGAGAATTTGCTAATGGTAGGTTGGGAGGTCACCTTGTGCAGGATGGGATATTTATTTGAGGATCTCCTCAGAATAGGCAACTCCACAAATATTATTGAAAATAAGCATTTCATGGCTTATTTTCAGCTTCAAGCAGATCTAACCACAGGCTATGAAAAGAGATAGACCACAAGGACACCGATGACATGGATGATCACCTTGAAGATCATAATGTCCCAGTTGATGATGATGAAAAGATGGACTGACATGACCCGTTCAGAGAGAGGTTGGTGGATGAAGACAAACATGATGATGCCTTCTTTGATAATTATGGCTCGCAGGGTTATGAAAAAAGGCCACTATGACAATACTTAGCGGTATGAACTCTCTATTTCTCAACTAAATACAATTTTTTAAATAAGATTTAAATTTAAGGATAATGAATCTAATCTTTCATATTTGTTTATAGGTAATAGAGGGAGAAGAAATGGATGAAGTCAATATGGAGGCACTCCCTTCTACTTCAACAATGCAACCACCTCTAAATTTGATTGAAGAATCCCATGAGCACAAGAGCTTTAAAGACACCATGGAAAAGCAGAATGACCCCAAACATAGAATACAAGCTATGACAGAGACCCATTCTGCAAATTTAGTTGCATTGGATAAAATGGAGAGCTCATTTGAAGTTAGGATTGTTTTGAAACGAGAACCTCAGTATTTGAGCTTTGGTAGAGAGGAGGTTTCAATCCTCTCCAATCCTTTAAAAGAGGTTAATGACAATGTTATCTTGGCCATTCTCAGGTAGCGTTTGTTTATTTGTTGCTACTTCAATGAGCTAACATTTGTTTATTTATTCATAGCGTAGTTATATATCAGTTTCCTAGTGCAAAATGCAAATTAATTCTATGAGCTAACGTTTGTTTATTTCTTGGTGTAGTGTAGTTATTTCTCAGCTTCCTAGTACAGTGCAGCATCGTGTCTACATGCTCGATGCTCTCCTTTCTTCTATTCTTAGCTCTCCTCAAAAGACTATAGAAGATGTTTGTACCTGGTTAAGCCCTTTGAATTTAGATGGGGTGCGAGTGATCTTAATGCCTTATCATAAGGCATAAGTATCAACTCTAACCTTATTTTTACTATTTCTTTGGCAAGTTTGTGTAAAACAATAATCATTTTTATTCTGGTCGTGTAGCTCACATTGGAGTCTGATCATCTGGGACCTTGAACTCAACCATTTGTGGTTTGTGAATTCAATGGAAGGCTATCATGCCAACTCCCCAAGGTAATTATTCTCTTAATATTTTTTATACTTTCTTATTTTGTATCTTATGATCATGACATATTAATATATTTAATATGTCATGATGGACAGTGCTGCATATATCGGCTAGTATCTGCTGTCAGAACAACCACGAAGCAACAAGATCAAGTAGAATTCAAAAGACGTCTGCCAGTGGAGTAAAAAGATGGGCACAGCTGTGGGTGGAGAGTTGCCTACAACTGCATGTTGTTTCTTAGAGAGATTTTTGATTTGGAGTTACCAATCAAAATGGAATCATATACAGAAGCCGATCTGCTAGCATTTCGGGCTAAGAGTATTCAGCATCTAATTACTACCATTGGGAAACAACCTGAAAATATGACTACATTGCAGCATGTATAAAACCTTACCTTTATACTTGTATGCTTGTTCAAGCCTTTAATTGGGATGTGTAAATCTCATAACTTTTTTATATTTTCCTCCAAGAGGAGAAGAGACTGAGTCTAATGAAAGTATTCTATCTTTATACTTCTATGATTATTTAAACCTTTATTTTTATTTGGGATGTGTAAATCTCATAACTTTTTAAAATTTTCCTCCAAGAGGAGGAGAGACTCACTCTAATGAAAGCATGTATGAAACCTTACTTTTTAAATTTTTGCTCTAAGCGGAGGAGAGACTCACTCTAATGAAAGCATGTATGAAACCTTATCTGCTTGTTTAAACCTTTATTTGGGATGTATACATCGCATAACTTTTTTATATTTTTATAGCAGAAGGAGGATGTTGAAGACATAGCAAGTGAAGAAGAATACAATGTAGACTACTCTCTCAATAAGATGAGTCATGAAAATATGAATCTATTGGAGCAGATTGGAAGTTCATTCACCGCTATGTTGTTAATTCGACAACAACCTCATTTTTTTGAATTTGGTGAAGAAGAGATTTCAATCCTCTTGAATCCTAAGAAAGAGGTTAATGTCAAAGTCATTACAACCATCCTCAGGTTTGATGCAGCCTTTTCCTTGGCTTTATACTTTGCTTATTTTGATTAAACCCAAGAAGCTAATACTTTTTTTTTTAATATAGTAATGTTATAGCAAATTTTCTGCAAAATATACAAAAGCGTTTCATATATGCTCGATCCTCGTATTTCAGAAGTGCTTAGCAACAAAGAAGAAACCATAGAGGATGTTTGCAAGTGGTTGAAGCATGTTCCTATGAATGACGCATGAGTTATTTTTACAGCATATTATGAGAAGTAAGCATCAAACCCTACTTCTTTTTTCTATTGCATTGCTAGAATTGTCTCAAACACAGTAATTATTTTTTATTGATAATGCAGCTCACATTGGAGTCTGGTAGTCATGGACATCCTTGTGAAGAAGTGCTTCTTTGCCAACTCAATGACATTCGTCCATAGCACTGTGTTAGAGTAAGTATAGACTATACTTGTTATCACTTCTTAACATGTAGATTGATATGCAATGCACATATTCACTGTTGTTATATGTTTTGATGTGCAGACTAGCTCGAAAGTTAGTAGGTGCTATCGACACAGTAATGCGGCAATGTGACTTGGCACAACAAATAGAGTATATAACATGTCAGTTATCACATCAAGAGAATAGCCACATCTATAATTGTGGATGGAGGGTGGGCTACAATTGCTTTTTGGTACTTGGTCAAATTTTTGAGATACAAAATGACACCACACTATCAACATATACGGATTTGCATCTCTATGCATTTATAACATGTACCATTTGAGCAATCATTAAGGGCGACATTATGGACCCTCCCACAAGGCAAATAGATAATGGCTCAGAGGAGTGCAAAATGAATGCCGTCAAAGAGTCAAAGGGGATAGAAGACCTCAACTCTATAAACATGGCTTCATTGGAAGAATTGGGAAGCTCTTTTAATGTTAGGGTTATGATTCAACATAGACCTCAGTATCTTGAATTTAGGGGAGAGGAGATTTCAATCCTCTCTAGAGCTTCAAATGAGGTCAATAACAACATTATGATGGCCATTCTCAGGTTTGATACAAACTTTTTCTCTGCTTGATAATTCAATATTTTGATTAAATCTAATAAGCTAATATTCATTTATTTGTGGGTGTAGTATAGTTATCTCACGATTTGGTAGAGCCGTACAAAACCGTGTGTATATGTTGGATTCCCTCCTTTCTCCTATACTTAGCGATAGCAAAAAGACAATAGCCGATGTTTGTAAATGGTTATAGCCTTTACATTTACATGGCATGCGAGTCCTATTTATGGCATATCACGAGATGTAAGTATCATGGCAACCTTTATTTTCATCTTATACTGGCAACATTGTGTTAAATAATAATGGTTCTTAATTATTCATGTAGGGAACATTGGAGTCTGGTGGTTTGGGACCTTGAAGACAACTGTTGTTGGTTTGTTAACTCGATTGCAGGCTTTCATGGCTCAGTGCAAATGTAAGTATTCTATTAATCTATTGTTACTTCTATATTATGTACCTTATGTAATAGACACACTAAGTTTTTTAAATATGTCATGATGAGCAGGTCGATTGAGAAGTTGGTATCTGCTATCAGAGAAACAGGACAGTACAAAGACTCGGTAGACTTCCAAAAGCGTTTGGTAGTAGAGCAGGAAGATGGGCATAGTTGTGGGTGGAGAGTTGCCTACAACTGCATGTTGATTTTCAAAGAAATTTTCTCACTTAAGCCACAGATCTCATCCGAAGACTCTTTGGAGCTCAAATATTCAGAGGAGGATATACAATTGTCTAGGGCTAAAATCATTCAAGACCTAATTGCTACCATTAGAATACAACATGCAACTGAAGCAATATCAGGGCTTGCATTTAAGGAAGAGGAGACTGAGTCTACTGTGAAAGCACTGCACACTACAGAAGAAGTAGAGACCCAGTGTACACCTACAGCACCACAGCCTCCACTGGAAGCATCAAAAGAGTTGCCACAACCTCCGCTTGCATTTAAGGAAGAGGATATTGAGTCTACTCCGAAAGCACTACATACTACAGAAGAAGTAGAGACTGAGTGTACATCTAGAGCACCACAGCCTCCATTGGAAGCATTAGAAGAGTTGCCACAGTCTCCACTAGAAGCATCAGAACAATTGTGATGCATGTATGATGTTGTGTTTGTATATATGCATGAGGAGCATATTCTCATGATGTTGTTTACTCCATGAATATTATGGTTGACATTTATTTGTTGCAATGTATGAATCATGATTTAGTTTTTGTTGATTATACACCAATTTCTAACTTATTACTTAAGTGGCATTTAGTCATGATATTTATATATTTATTTCATGCACACAATTTTATGATATGAATGTGTGATGATGTGATTATTAGGAAATATGACCTTCTGTGATGAGAATTTTGATATGAATATGTGATGTAATATTTGTAATATATTTCATGGTAAAGTATCAATTCCCAATGCTCCACTCACTTAAAGTACAGCATTCCCAATGCTCTGCAAAATTTTATTCAGTTGGACAGTCTCCACTCACTTAAAGTAGAGCATTTCCAATGCTTCTGTCACTTTATTCCAACCCTTATCCTTATCATAGCGAACACATCATGCCTTAGTGCACTTGCTTGTAATCTTCCATCATAGTCCTTCCACAAACACTCTCTTCTTTCTTACATCCTAGTCCTTCTGATTAACTTGTATTCATCTTTCACTTTACGTCTTCCCTCACTTTCTATCACTCTCGAAGGAGGGGCAACTCACTGTGCATCCCTCGCTATTGCTCCCTCACTCTCCTTCTCCCACTTTCCCTCTAAGACAATGACTACTTACTACCCGACTTCATTTACTGAACTCAAATTCTATCTTAGATCTCTTTTGTATGGACCAATGAAGGGAAAATCATTCGAGGAGGATATGTTACGCACATGGCTGCTTGATTTGAACTCAACAGAAGAGGTGAATATCCTTAGCTTTCTTTTTTGCTAAGTCTTTTAATCACGTACTTCTTATGCGAACGAGTTAAATTTTCGTACAGGATATGGCGGTGGCTAGAAGCTGTATTGAAAAAAATAGTGAAGATGAGGAAAGCCAAGAGAGAAAAGAAGAGTTGTTGAATGCTTACAAGTCGGTGGAAGATTCGAAACAAGTTGTGAGGAGAGTCTGTGAGGAGATTTATGATGCCAGCCCTGGTTACGCATGGCCTGCAAGTCTAAAGTCTGCTTGTTTTCATGAAGCCAATGCCATAGTAGGCACTTTTGAGGACAAATGCTCTCTCTAATGACTTAATAGTCAAGTGATGGAAATTTAATTCCATAGAAATTTAAAGTAACTATGAAATTTAATTCCATAGACTTATGTGTTTTCTAAAGTAACTGTAAGAGACAAAGATGACATCTTCTAGGCTAAGCTAATGGAAGGTGTTTTTTAACACCATATGGCTTTGAGTTATATGATCTACTTCTTGTACAAATGTGTCATGCTTTTTTTTAAATGTACTGTAGTTTTTTAAATGTACTCTAGTTTTTTTTCTAATTTGATTTTTAAAAATCTTACTTTTTATCTCTTTTAACAACATGAAGTCCTCTTTTTTTAATGTACTCTAGTTTTAATAACATATCACGTCAATTTCTCTAATTTGCTTTTTTAAAATCTTACTTTTTGACTCAAAGTTTTGTTTTATAAGAGCCTCTTTTTTTGAAATGCTTTATCCAAAATTATCTCACAAAACAAATTTGGACAATGCACTAGTCCAAAATTA
This sequence comes from Dipteris shenzhenensis, assembly GCF_047967505.1. Taxonomy (NCBI): domain Eukaryota; kingdom Viridiplantae; phylum Streptophyta; class Polypodiopsida; order Gleicheniales; family Dipteridaceae; genus Dipteris; species Dipteris shenzhenensis. The sequence goes on along the minus strand of NC_141597.1, from coordinate 37,898,730 downwards.
ATGAAATAGGTGTTAGGAAAGCAACACTGATCCTCTTACTAAGACACCGTGAACTTGGTTTGCTTTCTTGAGCTCCTTACCATGAACCAAGCTCTAATACCATGTGAGGAGAGTGGGAGAGAAGGAAGGAGTCTCACTTGCAGCTTTCTCACATACACAATGGGGGAATATGCAAAAAGGTGGAGGCTGAAAAAAGTTTTCCTCTTCTTAGTTGTGAAAGCCAAAAGAACTCTAAGTACAAAAGAATAGGTAAACCCTATATGTGGGTCTTAAACCAAACTCAGCTAACTAAGGTGGCATACTAACTGAGCCACTAACTAGAGTACATAAAGATAGCTGTCATCCAGCTATTATTCATGGGTGATGTACCAATCGCATCTGTAGCTAACAAGTCGATGACATTTCACTAGATCCCATTTAAGGTATCCATCTCTTTATCCTCTTGCTGTCAACCTTGTGTAGTGTATAATACGGCTAAGGATAATAGTAAGGGGGCCAACCTGATTGGGTACAGAAGCTTGGAGCATAGGTTTATTAGTGGAGGTGGAACAGCAGGAGGTAAAAGTATCTCAATGCATTCACAATAGTAGTTGCATAGGGTAAAGGTGAAAACAAAGGAGTTGTCGGTGTGACTCTTTGGATAACAGAGACTAGAGGTTCTCCAGTTGGAAACTATGGTTATGCATTGTGCATATCCTGTGGCAAGCCTTCTACTATGGAGTTGGCTATAGAAGTGACTCTTGCTTTTCTAACTGTTTTGCCAATGCAGAAGCATCACCTTGTGAAGAAATTTATTTCTTTAAAATAAGTCATAGGTATTACTTTTTTTCAGATTGTTTTTTAGTATAGATCTTCTCCCACATGCTTTTAATCATGGTCTTGTGAGCACATAGTTTTATCCAAAAAAGACACAATAGTATTCTTCTCACCCCAGTTTATTTATTCCCTCCTGTTAGTTTAATATATCTCTTTCCGCTCCCCAACAAATGAGAAAAAAGTTAAAAAAGAAGGAAAACACTATTCTTTATATCCAAGAATTAAGGAGGATTAATTCTGGACACAAGGTTATTTGTAAATTCCCCTTGCTACACCGCAATGTGCGTCCCAATTTGAGACAGTGCACTCTTGCACTTTTTGGCTGTGCTACCTGCAAAGATTTGCTTCCAAACTCGAAAAAAAAGGAAAGCAACACTGATCCTCTTACTAGGACACAGCGAACTTGGTTTGCTTTCTTGAGCTCCTTACCATGAACCAAGCTCTAATACCATGTGAGGAGAGTGGGAGAGAAGGAAGGAGTCTCAGTTGCAGCTTTCTCACATACACAATGGGGGAATATGCACAAAGGTGGAGGCTGAAAATAGTTTTTCTCTTCTTAGTTGTGAAAGCCAAAAGAACTCTAAGAACAAAAGAATAGGTGAACCCTATATGTGGGTCTCAAACCAAACTCAGCTAACTAAGGTGGCATACTAACTGAGCCACTAACTAGAGTACATAAAGATAGGTGTCATCTAGCTATTATTCATGGGCGATGTACCAACCGCATCTGTAGCTAAGAAGTCGATGACATAAATGCACAACGATCACCCTGGCATATCACGAGTGGAGCTCGATATCTCAATAGGCACTATCTCAACCCATCCAGGCCACCTCCATAACTTTGACCATTCACTAGATCCCATCTAAGGTATCCATCTCTTTATCCTCTTGCTATCAACCTTGTGTAGTGCAGTCCATCTTGAAGTAGATGGTTGGTACAGTGAATAATACAGCTAAGGATAATAGTAAGGGGGCCAACCTGATTGGGTGCAGAAGCTTGGAGCATCTAGGTTTATTAGCGGAGGTGGAATAGTAGGAGGTAAAAGTATCTCAATGCATTCACAATAGCAGTTGCATAGGGTAAAGGTAAAGCACATGAGTTGTCAGTGTGACTCTTTGGATAACAGAGACTAGAGGTTCTCCAGTTGGAAACTATGGTTATGCATTGTGCATACCATGTGGCAAGCCTTCTGCTGTGGAGTTGGCTACACAAGTGACTCTTGCTTTTCTAACTGTTTTGCCAATGCAAAAGCATCACCTTGTGAAGAACTTTATTTCTTTAAAATAAGTCATAGGTATTACTTTTTTTCAAATTGTTTTTCAGTACAGATCTTCTCCCACGGGCTTTTAATCATGGTCTTGTGAGCACATAGTTTTATCCAAAAAAGACACAGCAATATTCTTCTCACCCCAGTTTGATTATTCCCTCCTGTTAGTTTAATATATCTGGTAGCCAACAATAAGAAACTACAAGACTTGCACTTCAAAGCATCTCAATGAATCATGAAAGGAATAGGAGACGGACACGACTACAAATGCAAAACTTGATGGATAGACAAGTTGCTAGTAGCTATACCAAGAATTAACGTAACTACAAAAAAGCATAAGGATGACTGAGCTAAAAGCCAACAATAGTGATGGACAGAAGACCCGTGATGTAGCATCAAGCACAGAAGATATTTTTTTGGCATTTTCATCCTTAGAAAGCCTTCTAGCCTATTTTTGGCATCTTTTTCCATATTAAGCCTTGTAATAATAGATTAGATTGCATTGTAATCTCTATCTTCACTAGGAAAGTAGATGCTAGTTGAAACAACTAGCATTGTCACAAAAGCTTTGAGTGCTTTTTGCATCATTTTTACCTTTAGCAACCTCAATGTAGAGACATCTACTAAGCTAGACAACTCCATATATGGTACTTGGAAGTATTGGAATATGGAGGCCATACTTGTTCTATAAGATTTATAAGTGTAAGGATGTAGATGGGTCTATAACCTAGACCATATGGTGACCCTACATTAGATCCTACCAATTCAAGAGTATGGGAAGAGTGGGATAAGGAAGACAAGTATGCACATCGCTTGATCATGAAAACTATTCAAGATGTCAAGCTTGGACAACTAAACACAATGAAGACATCTAAAGCAACACGGGATATGTTCTTAACTCTTTATGATTCCAAAAACACATATAGAATTCTCACACTTAGAAACTATATCAATCTTTTTGCAACAACAGTGAATATTGTCATGCCTATGTACTCAGAATCAAAGACATCAATAATCAACTTACAATTATATCAAGAGAAACTATGATCATGGCTATGTACTCAAAATCAAAGACATCATCTATCAACTTGCAATCATATCAAGAGAAATTGTGAGCCCGCAAAGTTTTTGCAATAGCAATGAATGCGATCATGCCTATGTACTTAGAATCATTAAAGACATCAACAATCAACTTGTAGTCACATGAGAGACTATGAAGCCCCTAGAGATAGTTCAAGTCATCCTCAATGGACTAGGTGAAGGATATGAGAATGTATCACTTAAAGAAATATAGTCAATGTTACTTGGTGAGGAACTGAGGACCTCATCCATTCAAGCAAGAAAAGGAAAATCCAATGAGTAAGCATTTACACCCTCAAACAAACTTGGTAGATTGCATAGATTGAACATCTTAAAGAGATGGAGTTCAACATAAAAAATAGCATCATTAGTAGTAGCAACATCAGCAACATTATCAACATCAACATTAGTGTCCAAGAGGAAATCATTTTCATAGAGGAAAATTTCAAGGAAGAGAAAATGTTTCAAACAACACGTCAAACATACAATACAAGTACTATTACAAGTTTGAGCATTATGAAAGAGACTATTGCAAGAAGTACTATGGGCAACGACATCAATCCAACAACAATATATGAAATTTCCATGGAAGAGGAATCTGCAAGAAGCTTCAAATCGATCAATTCCAAGGATATAACCAAGGTGAGGCGATATATGGATCAGCTTCTGATGGTGTCCTCCTCGTCTCCACATGTTATAAGTAGCGCTTACATGCTTCCTTGCAAATTATTGGCACTTGAAACCACTTCTACAGTCGATTCTGAGGATCATAGTCGAAAGTTTGTGATGAAAGAGCCAGTTGCCACTCATGTGGTGAAGAATTCTGCTACTGTTCACGCATTCTACGCCAACTCAACTCCTAGGTATTATATGTAGCTATCTGTTTACATTACGAAAATTCAAAGCAGCGCTTAAGTAGTCGCAAAATCCTACAGAGGAATAGGCTAAGGCTGCTTAAGGTCGACACCTGCTCTATTATGGGGCGATTTATGCTCCAGGTTTAAGAAAAGCTTGAAAAAGCTCTATAAGGTTTTGACCCTTAGATTTGTAGAAAATCAACGTGTATGATTATGATAGGAACCTTTTATAGGTTGCCTTGGGTATGTAGGAGGTCGTTTCCTATTACCTTTTCTGAATAAATTTTTTGTTTTTACCGGGGAGAAAATTTAATCCCCAAAGTATTGCAAAGCAACATAATTCTTCATTGTAGCTATCATTGCTTGATGTTTTTGGTCTGCCCTCAGAAATTAGGCATTTCTTGAATTTTTGGAAGTGCATTTTTCCTATTGGCTCTTTTCATTAGACTTGAATGCAAGACTTTAAAGTGGTTGACTTTCTCTCTCTCTCTCACCTCTCTCTCTCTCTTCCCTTCTTTATCTCCTCAAGTCTTCTTACACATAATCTCCAGTTTTTCTCCCACACCCCCCGTTCTCTCTCTCTCAAACGTGTATAAGCCATCCTTCCCCATCAAGTTTTGTAAAACCCACGTGGGTCTTGGTGGTTAAGGCTCTGGTTCGTGTCGTTGTGTGTGTGTGTTCGATCCTTGTGGTCGACTTTGGATACGCCTACTGTGTGCATCTTGGCATTGTTGCTACGAAGTAAAAAACTCTCTCTCTCTCTCTCCTCTTCCTTCACACCATTTGTATGGATTCCTTTTTGTATACTTTTTAGATCTTCTGCAGGCCTTATGAATGATTGAATATCATTCACCTTGTTATCTCAGCACTCGAGTGGCTTTATGTGCGTAGTAATAGGAGTGCCATAGATCGCTAGAGATGCTGCATTGACGTGCTCAGATTATGGGAGGCGGAGATGCAGCATTGACCTCTCACCATAGATCGCGAGAGATGCTGCATTGACCTGCTCGGTTTATGGAAGGCGGAGCCCCACTCTTGATCAAAACGGTGAATACTGTCAACGGTAGAGTAGTCTACAGTTTTAAAATTTTCTGTAAATCCTTGCATAACGTTTCAACTCTACCCAGTAACGTTCTTTTGCGTAAGCGTAGTCACACAAGTTTAAGTTGAGGCTTGAGGGAACACCCTTAGAAATTTCAGTTCACAAGACATCAAGGAGAACAGGGTTCCTATCATGCTTGCTCGATGCATTCGAATTTGGACGCAAGGCACCTCGAGCAGGTCAAACGCCGCAGGAGCAGGTCAAACGCCACAGCGACAAGACAAAGACTCAGCCACGAATTATAGCCTGCACAAACGGAAGCATCTTTTTGCCGCTCAAGATTTTAATACGCTTCACAGAAGATGCCCATCTACGCCAACTGAGATGCTGCTGATCTAACGTAGATAATGACAAGCGGATGGATGATCATCCTAGACTCAAGTAGGACTGAGACGGAGCTGGTCGAGGGGAGCCAGCTGGAGCCTGCTGCGACTTGGGAACTTTCTGCGTTTTCCATTTGTGTGGTCGGGTAATTAGCCTTGCAGGATTCAATTTGCACTTCCAGGTTGCAGTTTCTCTGTTTGATCGGGTGAGTCTGATCAGAATGTCGGAGAAGAATATGCTCACTCCCTACTACCTAGATGTAGATAGTCAGAATAAAGTAAAGACAATGATGCGTCCTGCAGCTCGGAGCTGTGATTATTGTTCGATGTATGTGAAGTCCGTGTTTGAGTTTTGCCGTTTGACGAACGTGTAGGCCTTGAATTATACAGAAGCGAATCTATTCTAAATTGGAAGAACGACACGTCGAAAAGTGATGCGCTAGCCAGAATACATTGGTGGAAGCTGTGAATCAACAATTTCTGTTTGTGTGTCGGACAGTGTCTAGAGATGGAGCAGTATCTTCTGATTGTCATCGCCATAGCTGTTGCATCGGCGTTCGGCGCAGCGTTATTGATTTCTGCACGCTCTTATAACTCGACATGCGGGAGAAAGAAGCGCAATCGCAATCTTCCGCCCGGGCGCTTAGGCCTTCCCTTCATCGGCGAGACTCTGGAATTGATTCGAGCACGTACATCCACCCAACCTACGCGTTTCATCGACCAAAGAGTGGCAGAACATGGAAGCGTATTCAAGACATCGTTGCTTACGCACCCCACCATCGCGCTCATTGGGGCTCCAGGTAACAAGTTCATCTTCTCCAACGAACACAAGCTCCTTCTGAGAAACGCTTGGCCTTCCTCCATGATCAAACTCCTAGGCGAGTCCAGCCCGGTAGCAAAGCACGGGGCTGAGCACAAACGATTGAGGCAGCTCATGGGGAGTTGTCTGTATCCGGAAGCAATTCGGAACGTTGTGGACAAGATCGACGAGATGACCCAGAAGCACTTTGAAGAGCAGTGGGACGGTAAGGATCGCGTGAAGGTATTTCCTCTGGCGAGTATGCATACCTTCACCGTCGCATTGAGTGTCTTTGTAGGGCAACTGGTGGATGAGGCGCTGGGAGCGCAGCTCCTGGAAGAGTTTGATAAATTCTCCGGAGGGCTAGTGCGACTTCCGATCGACCTTCCGGGAACGCGGTATCGGAGGGCGAAGGTTGCGAGGGCTAAGTTGGAACGAGAATTCGGTCGAGTGATCGAGCAAAACAGGAGGAGGATCATGATCGGCGGCGATAATGAACAGTTTATAGTAGAGAAAGACTTGGTGAGTTTGATGCTCAAGGCGAAGGACGATAACGGAGATTCATTGAGTCACAAGGAAGTTGTGGATGTGGTGATTTTCCTGCTGTTCGCGGGGCACGACTCCACCACAATGACTCTCACCTTTCTTTGCAAATACTTAGCCGAGAATCGCGAGTGTTACGATCGAGTAGCCAAAGGTAAGACGTAAGAATTTCCGTCGCAAAATAGCAATCGAAGGACTGTTGTAGCAATCGAACTAAGAAGATAGAGTTTTGCCTGGGCTTGTTGGATTCTGGACTGCAGAGCAAGCAGAGATAGCTGCGCTAGTGGAAAAATCACCTGGCAAGAGGCTGCGCTGGGAGGACGTGCTCAAGATGGAATACACATGGAGAGCTATCCAGGAGACGTTGCGTTTGAAGCCTGCGGCTCCGGGTGGATTCAGAGACGCCATGGAGGATCTGAGCTTCGAAGGCTACTCCATTCCAAGGGGCTGGAAGGTGAGCAATTTCTCTGTAGTAGAAATCGTTGCAAGATTTTCGACACTTTGCAACCGTTTTTGCGGGAGAAAATGTCGCAATGTCATGGTAACCGGAAGCGATTCATCCGCTATACTGAACGACGCATCCCAGCATTGCATGTCATTGCCCCACCGAAGCGATCGAATCTCTTCCTCAGGATGGCAGGTCACCATAGCCGCACAGAATCATGCTAAGGTAGTGGTTCAATTGATTCTGTGAGGGAGGTAGTGGTTCTATCGATTCTAAGCGGCAATGGCATGCAAGTGATCGTGAAGTGGGTAGCGGTGTTCGTATCGTTCCAGCGTAGAATCAATCTAAGCAGCTGATCATGGCTGAAGAATCCCATAATTCAGCTGTGATGAAGCAAGATATATAACTGTATACCGGCGTGAATGCATCCACAGCGATGTCAAGAGAAATTCTTCGTTCGGTTCCGCGTTCCAAATCTCAGTCAAAAACGTCAGAGGTCTGCGTTCGTTACAACGAAAGCAAACCAAAACTAGATTCTGTGACCCATTGTTCGTAGGAATCACCCATAAACATCAAATTCGGCGTTCCAGTTCAAGCCAAAGCTCCAAACCAAGAGTATTCCTTAGAGCGGTTCCTCGTTGGAATCACGGCACCGCGATTTTTAGTGTAGCTGAGCTGCTGCTGCTGCTGACGTAGTGTTTGGTGGTTGCAGGTTTACTTCAGCATAGCAGCAACGCACATGAATGCAGAATACTTCCCGGATCCGCAAAAGTTCGATCCATCGAGGTTTGAGAAGCGATCTTCAACGCCCTTCAGTTACATTCCGTTTGGGGGAGGTCCGCATGTATGTCCCGGGGCAGACTTTGCGAGGTTGGTGATCTCGGTGTTTGTGTATCATCTGGTGAAGCGGTTCGACTGGAAGACGGTCGACTGGCAAGAGCCTACAACCATCGATCCGTTGCCTCGGCCTCTCCACGGCTATCCTGTTGCCATTACTGCCCGAGGGTAGCTCCTTGGCACATGACATTCAACGCCGGAAATTTGTTTTTCCCACGAAAACCCTTTTCCCAACATGTCATTACCACTTACTCCAGAGTCCGGCATGTGGAGAAAACAACTCTCTCTCTCTCTCTCTCTCAATAAAACAAAAGAGGGAGCATCTCTCTCTCTCTCTCGCAATGGCTTTCTGTGTTTGAGTGTGAGTTCCAAAGTCTACCAACAAGATGAAGGCTCATTAGATTCATTCTTGAGTCTTAAGAAACTAGTCTTGATCCACTATAAAGTATACCAAGGAACGTTCAACAAACCTTACGATTGGGATTGCCTTTGTAAAGGGGTTTGCCTTGGAACACTACAAACCAACATCTAATGGAGAAGACAATTCATGATTTACAATCTTCTCAACAAACCATACGATTGGGATTGCCTTTTGTAAAGGTGTTTGCCAATGGAACACTACAAACCAACATCTAATGGAGACGACAATTCACGATTTACAATCTTCTAGGTGCCTTATACCGAAGAGGTGATGGAAACGGACCAACGATGAGGAGTTAAAGATCAAACTTGAAACTTGCAAGATAATAATCATGAATCAATAATGTTCTAACATGTATTGTTTATTCAATGCTTTTTGCCAGTAATTGGTAACAATAAATGGGCAGTTAGGAATGATGATTCCAAATTGCTAACTGTTTGTTTTTCTATGGTAGTTAAATTGTAAATATGAAGAGGAATAAGTTAAGGAGGCAATGTTGCACATGGATTTCTATAAGAAAATGTTGCAGGCTATGCAGTTCAAACAACCATATCTTTTTGTTCCATGCCCCCTACCCCGTTAGTACATAACCCTCTGTTCTCTTAAAAGTGGACAAGTGCTCAAGTTGTGGCCTATCATTCAACCGGGGTATTGTAGATTTGTTGACACTTTCTTAAAGTCACATGGTACCATTTTTTCTATTTTTTAAAAGTGTCATACTCAGGGCCACTGAGTGCATAAGAACTACTACGAGGTAGTTCTAAAAGCCACCAAGTACATGCTTGGGTTATCATAACATCTACAAAAACTCTGACTATGAGAGGTATGAGTGTTATGGACCATATTTCTTGATATGTTACACAACAAGACAAAGCACCTATAGACACGCACATAGACGCGTTTCCATAACTTAAAAACAAACTTATGGATGCGTCTATTTGCACGTCTATTGGCACATCTAAAGGTATGTCTATATAATAGGTAGATGCGCCTATAGATGCATAAATAGATGCTCTGCTAAAAAATTAAAAAAAATAGAAAGACGTATATATAGACGTGTCTATAGATACGCAAATAGATGCCCTCTTGAACAGAGAGACGCGTACATAGATGCTCTGATACACGCTCTACAGAATATTTTTTGTTAATAAAAGCATAACTTTGTGTGCTTGAATAGAATGCTATGTATGTTGTGTATGCTATGTAGTTACAGGAATCCCATTTCCACATTGTGTAATTCAATTCTTACAGCCGACCGCATTTTAATTAGCACTCTTGCAAGTGTGTCTATAGCTGAAGATTACAATTTCGAATAAAACATTACAACTCCAAAATGTTTAGTTCATAAGGCATTAATTAATAGAATGTTGCACAAGAAAATTGAAAGCCAAAAAAATAAAAAGAGTGTATATTAATTCATAGCTCAAAAAGTGCTTGTATGTACATATAGCACGAAGCCAAGCCATGTCCTGTGGCTTCAAGTATAAAAAATAAGAGGAGTGTATATACAAGAGAGGCATGAAGCCAAGCCAGTGGCTTTAAGTATAAAAAAGAGTAGCTAGCACTACTTCTATGACTAATCTAAGTTCTCCACATCCTCACTCCTTTCTATGCCCCCTTCTTCATCCCCTTCTTCGCCCCCTTCTTTGCCCCCTTCTTCCTTATCTTCTTTTGCAGGGCCCTGTAAATGAGGGACAACATGTATCAATGTATGAAAAATCAAATCTTTACTTACAATATTGATATTATTTAATTACCTTCAAATATGTGGGGGGCACTCCAGTAGCCCGGATATACTGCTCCTCAGTAGTCAACCCATCATCATAGGAGTGCCTCCATGTATCTCCTCTGCGATGGTGGCGGTGGTAGGCTATCTCGATAGGAGTAGGGTACCTGCCCACGATATCAAGCTGCAAGATGACACAATTTGTGGAGGGATTAGTACAAAGAAACAACCTCCTAATAAACTATGTACATAAACAATATAATTTGAGATCGATACTTACAAATTGGGCCTCCCATGATTCAACACCCCCTGCTCCAAAATGCACACTTCCATATTGCTCCATTTGGATCCTTCGTGCCTCCACGTTCTACAGACTGGGGTCCGTCTTCGCTTCCTTCATTGCTTTCTTCCACTCACGCTTGCGAGCGATGTGGGGCGGGCCCCTTGGTGGTTGACCTCCCTCAAGCCTGGCAATCTCCACTAGTGCCTATGTCTTAAGCGAAGATCTTTTATTGCTAAGTATCATAACAATCTTTGACTTGGCCTATTTATCTGTGAACTAAACATTGGGGGGATTAGGATACCTAGAGCGAACAGCAGCGAGGGTCTCATCAGCCAACCTTTTTGGATGGTCTTTGTAGTGAATAAAGCAATCTTTGTAGTTGTTAGCAATTACAGAGTGCATGAAGGCCATGATGTCCTTCCCCTATACATCCATCAAGATGCCTCTTGTCCGAGTGATGTCATAGTAGATCGTACCATCACCCTCTAGCACGTTGCATCATTTGAATCATCCTCGTCCCCACCACTACCCCTCCCAAAGCACTGTGCCATGCATCCCCCACCCCTCTCCCTGCTACTACACCTACTACCGTGTTGTGTCGAGCTAGTACGCTGGCCACTTGTAGTTGGAGAACTGACTCTCGACTGCAGGGGACTATGCTAACCACTCGTAGCTGGAGAACCGAGTCTCGACTGCACGGGAGTATGCCGATGGCTCTGCAAGGCAGAAGGGCCTCCTAACGGCATGGGGGAAGGGGCTCGACTTTGTAGCTGACTGGGCTATTTCGGCTCCACTGGGATAATCTCAGTTGGTGTGCGGTTGGGGTGGTTTTGAGTCTGTAGTGTCGACTTCTGGGGGGTGTTTAGAGTACCCGTCATGTAACCGTATAACTCCCCAGGACTGAAAGGGTGCCCCAAAAGGTTATATAACTCCCGAAAGATGGTCTCCCCAAGATCAGGTGAGGCTAAAGAGCTTTCTGGCCACATGATGAACTAAAGAAAAGAAAAAACAAGATTACTGATGAACTAAAAAAAAGAAGAAAAAAGAGAGAAGGAAAGAGAGGAGAAAAGAGAGGAAAATAGAGGAAAAGAGAGAAGAAAAAAAGAGAGAAAGAGAGGAAAAGAGAGGAAAAAAAGAGAGAAAAAGTCGGGATAAAAGAGAGGAGAAAGGAGAGGAAAAGAGAGGAGAAAAAGAGAGAAAAAGTGGGGATAAAAGATAGAAAAAGAGAGAAGGAAAGAGAGGAGAAAAGAGAGGAAAAGAGACGAAAAGAGAGGAGAAGAAAAGAGAAAAAAAGAGAGAAAAAGAGGGGATAAGAGAGGAAAATTACCACGAAAAGAGAAGGAAAGAGAGGATAAAAGAGAGAAGGAAAAAGAGAGAAAAGGAGAGGAAAAGAGAGGAGAAAAAGAGAGAAAAAGTGGGGATAAAAGAGAGAAAAAGAGAGAAGTAAAGAGAGGAGAAAATAGAGGAAAAGAGAGGAGAAAAAAGAGAGGAGATAAGAGAGGAAAATTACCACAAAAAGAGAAGGAAAGAGGATAAAAGAGAGAAGGAAAAAGAGAGAAGGAAAGAGAAGAAAGGAGAGGAAAAGAGAGGAAAAAAAGAGACAAAAAGTGGGCATAAAAGAGAGAAAAAGAGAGAAAGAAAGAGAGGAGAAAAGAGAGGAAAATAGAGGAAAAGACAGGAGAAAAAAAGAGAGAAAAAGAGAGGAGAAAAAGAGAGAAAAAGTGGGGATAAAAAAGAGGAGAAAGGAGAGGAAAAGAGAGGAGAAAAAGAGAGAAAAAGTAGAGATAAAAGAGAGAAAAAGAGAGAAGTAAAGAGATGAGAAAAGAGAGGAAAAGAGAGGAAAAGAGACGATAAGAAAAAAGAGAAAAAGAGAGGAGATAAGCGAGGAAAATTACCACGAAAGAGAAGGAAAGAGAGGATAAAAGAGTGAAGGAAAAAGAGAGAAAAGGTGAGGATAAAAGAGAGAAAAAGAGAGAAGGAAAGAGATAAGAAAGGAGAGGAAAAGAGAGGGAAAAAAGAGAGAAAAAGTGGGGATAAAAGAGAGAAAAAAAGAGAAGGAAAGAGAGGACAAAAGAGATGAAAATAGAGGAAAGAGAGGATAAAAGAGAGAAGGAAAGAGAGGAGAAAAGAGAGGAGGGAAATAGAGAAAAAGAGAGAAGGAAAGAGGTGAGAAAAGAGACGAAAAGAGAAGGAAAGAGAGAATAAAAGAGAGAAGGAAAATAGAGAGCGCAATCCCTTTCTTCAATCATGCTTTCCCTTTCCATCATTCATGCAATCCCTTTCTTCAATCATGCAATCCATTTTCATCATTCATGCAATCACTTATTTCCATCATTCAAGATGCAATCCTTTTCTTAGAAGTGGAAGGGGAAGGGGAAGGAGAAGGGAAGGAAAACGAAGAATATCCAAGATTGTCAGAGCACGTCTATCTCCATGTCTAACAGTGCATCTATAGGTGCAGCTGTCTATTTCCAAAGACAGACGCATCTATAGACACACTCTGAGACGCATCTATAGACGTGCTTCGATAAAATGACTTTTTTTAAAACTTGAAAAGGACATGCGCCTGACACAAAGAAACAACACTAGTACCAAAAACATTTGTTCCCTGCATATGACAAAGGATGAATCCAAAGAGAGCAACTTCCAAAGAAGATCAATCGTCAAGAGACTTACCTTGGATAGAGGTATGGAAGCTTTTTGTCATTCTTCAAAGCTGCTTCTCTTTCTTCTCTTCCTTATTCACCCTTCTCTTTCTTCTCTTTCTTCTCTTCCTTGGATAGAGGTATGGAAGCTTTTTGTCATTCTTCAAAGCTGCTTCTCTTTCTTCTCTTCCTTATTCACCCTCTTCTCTTGTATGCTTGGGGATGATTATGTAAGCCTGGAGATGAGTGTGGGTGCTTGGAGATAAGTGTGGATGCTCGGAGCTATGTCTATTAATAGCAAAGCAGATCGTGCGACATTAAAAGTATGTGAAGAAAAGCAAGCGCACTAAAAGTAGGTTCGAAAATCTTCGCAGTCTGCACGTTTAAAAGCGTGTCTATATGCACATCTAAACACGCATCTAAATGCACGTCTATCAGTGCATCTACAGTACGTTTTAGACGTTCACCATAGTACAGACGCGATTTTAAACATGCCACAGAGTTTTAACATTTACAACTCATGCAAGAGCAAATTTTTTGGGTTGTTTATTTATAGGATGTCTTCATCTTCAACAAGTAGCTCCAGTGAGGATGAATCCGTCCGTATCCATCATCGCAAAATGTGGTTGGAGCAAAAAATCAAATGTATGTGTGATCAATGTCGAGGAAACATGTATCATGCACACAGGATTATACTCAATCACGTCTTAAAGTATGGAGAATGGGATGCGATCGTAAACATGGTAAGTGTTAAAGAGTTAAGGTTGATTGAGATACCTATGGGTGTTCATGTGTTTGAGTTATGATCCCATTTTAATTTGATACAGGATGCAGTGCCACACCCACAAGGGATTTATGGTGCGGGATTTATATGTCCATCAATCCGAAGGGAGGGATGATAGCATGGAGTAGGACAATCTTTTTACTGCAACATCGACTCCACTGTTTGAGGGGTGCACATTCTTTGTTCTACGTGCTTCCCTTGAGTTACTAAACTTACAAACCATCTATGGATGGAGCAATGCAAGTTTGAATGCATTACTCAAGTAAGCTTTAAAGTCTATTTCGCAAACATGGTGAATTATGCTAGTGGGTCAATTACTCGAATGCTTTTCCTCATTTATGGTCTTCACATGCAGGCTATTGTGTAAAATGCTTCCAAGGGAGAATAAATTACCGACCTCAAGAGATATGGCAAGGCAAGTTGTGACCTCTCTTAGAGGATTAGATTACAAGCGCATCCATGCATGCGTCAACAATTGCATTCTGTTTCGTGGACCACATAAGGATGCAAGAGAGTGTCCTACTTGTGGAGAGGCAAGATATAGAGCAGATCTCAAAAATTTGGATGTGCCTCGTAAGGTTTTGCGACATTTTTCCATAATCCCTCGCATCCAACATATGTTCAAGTGCAAATCCATTACAAAGCTCATGTCATGGCATTCCTCCCATCGATCAACTAATGGCAAGTAGAGAACTCCCGCAGACACTCTTGCGTGGAAGCATATTGAAGACACATGGCCAAGCTTCAAGGAGGAACCTAGGAGCTTGAGACTTGGATTGGGTATGGAGGGTGTGAACCCATTTGGTCTCAAAAGCACCTCTTACAGTGTATGGCCAGTGATATTGGTGAATTATAATCTTCCACCCTCTATGGCGATTAAGAAAGGACATGTTATGTTATCCCTTCTAATTCTAGGGAAACATAGACTCAAAAATCTTGATGTTTATTTGGAGACTTTGATTAACGAGCTAGAGATACTTTGGAGAGGTATCGAGGTGCATGATGTGAGCAGGCCTCCCTTGTCATGAGACTTCAACTACAAAGCAGTCTTGATGTGGATGATGCATGACTTCCCAGGCTATGGTGAGTATTCAGGTAAGCATTGCACTTCTAATTATGAGTAGGCAAATGATGTGGCACCCTAAACCCACCTTCAACTCTTAATTGCATCTATTGTTCAAGTCTCACTACATCGGGTTACCATGCATGTCCTATTTGTGGTCCTTTGTTAGTTGCCTCACGGGCAAATGCATTGAATAAGGTCATCTATGAGAATCACCATCGATTTCTCCCACCTGATCATCCTAGATATGTCGCCCCTTGGAATGAAGTCCCCCCACAATCACTCACTGTGGGAGATTGGATGAGAATTTGGGATGGTTCCACGACTCCTCCACCACTTGGCATGAGCCGTTAAGGGTTTGTAACTATTGTGTGCTATATTGGCTGGAAATAAAGATTGCTCGCTAACACCATCTTTTGTTTAGATACTTCATCTTTTATTGTTTACCATATTGGTCCCACCTCAAGATCAATCACTTGCTTGATCCCATGCATATCTTCAAGAATGTGGTGTCTACCATTCGGGAACATTTGAATGGGACATGAGATTCCATAGGCATAAGGGAGGATCTACATACCACAAGGAGGATGCATGAAGCTTGGCCACAAGAGAGACCAAATGGGTGTGTTTTTTTACCTCGTGCACCGTGGAGGTTATCAAAGCTAGAGATGGTGGCGATGAAGCATGCTATCACTACAATTTATACTCCCATTAGATGCATGAGGTGTTTGAAGGGGGCCTTTACAAAGAGCAAGAAAAGAGGTGTAGAGAAGTTATATGGCTTGAAATCTCGTGATTGGCACAAGATGCTCCAAGTAAGTATTTTATGTGCATAATATCTTTTTCCTTCCAAATTTGTGAGTGAATTAGAAGCAATTAATCAACCATTTCTCGTGTGTCCAGTTCATACTACCTGCTAGCATTTCTCGTAGTGCATCGAAGGATGTGAAGGGTTGTATTTACAAGATGGGCGAGCTTGTGAGATACTTTATAGGATACAAAATGTGATGCGTATCAATGCTCCATGCGAGGTGTTCATATTGCTAATATGGTGTACTTTTTCCTTTCTAGGTATGTGAGCTCAAAGGAAATAGATCCCACCATGCTTGAGAATGCTCGAGTTATTTCAGTGGAGGTGGTTTGTTTAGTAGAGGAGACATTTCCACGTTCTATTCTCACAAGCCAACTACATCTCATAGTGCATTTGGTGGATGAGATTGCTATATGTGGTACTATACATGCACGATGGTTGTTCTTCCTCGAGCACTTCATGAAGACCTTGAAGGGTTTCGTGAGACAAAATGCAAGACCTGAAGGTAGCATGGCCGAGGGTTGGTTGGTACAAGAGTCACTTGTATATATTTTTGAGTTTCTTATTGATGTGGATAGCTCTCTCCCATGACTATTGAGAGATGATGAAGACCTAAGGATGACCTCTATTGTGCCTCAAGGGAAAGGACACAGCAAAGTAATAGACATAGAGTTGCTTAATAATATCAAACTCTATTGCATGCTTAATAGTGATGTGATGAAAAGATGGTTGACAAGATACGAGGATGCAAAGGCAAGAAGACAAGAAGAATGGGCCCTCTTTCGTACACACGACGAATCTCGTGTGCAAACCCTCAGTATCTAAGAGCACTTCCAAAGGATATTCATGTTGATTGACTACTTGACGAAATGGAGAGAGCAGAGAGAGATGAGGGTATGCATATCACAATGGAAGAATGGGAGTATGCTAGGGGATGCATGAGCAAGGTCGATATATAGAATGTTATGCATAAGTTAGGAGCTTTCAATAATTTAGATTACTTATTTAATTGATTTTGTCTTGGTATAGTGTACTATGTTCAATGCTATATGGTGTGAGGGCAAGCATTTTCGAACATAATGGATTGATGATAAGAGAAATACACAAGATTGCGGCATCATTGCTAGCTTTGAGGGAGCCAATGGAGCCATGGATGATTATTGTGGCATAATCCAAGATATTATTAAGCTTGACTTTCGACGCTTCTTTGTGTATGTTTTGGATGTAAAGTGGGTTAAGGACGTGGTGGAAAGAGGCCCTAATGCAACAATCAAACGCCATGCAAGTGGCTGTGTAACTATTGACTCCACAAAGTTTTGGCAAAGTAGTAAGGACACACCAGTACTACCACAACAATGTGAACAGGTATTATACACACATATAAAAATACTCACTTTTAAGTATTTGATACCTTCGATGCAAGGAAAATAAGATGATTGTATTTGTGTTTGGATTAGGTTGTCTATCAACTAATGGTGGATAATAATAAATGGTGGCATGTCATACCTATTACGCCATGTTCCAAAGTGATGTATAGTACATTTACTAATATGGAGTGTATGGAGGATGATCATGACCATGGAGGTGATGATGACTGTGATACAAGAGAGGAGGATGATCATGAAATAGAGATATAGATATTGAGGCCATTACCCATGAGGATGAGCCCACCATTGGTGATGCTGATTTCGATGAGCACATGAGTAGCACAAGTAGTAGTGGGTTGAATGTATTTGTAGATCTCAACACTTGTTTGGATTTTGAAGTACATAGTTTGGCAAGAGTTGATCTCATTGAGGATGAGATTGAACCGTAGCCCATCATTGATATTGGCAATACTATTTTACATATTGTCTCATTCTCCTCACCTCACTTAATTTTTGTATATGTGGGTTTGCAAAAAAGCGTTGATATTTTTGTTAAAATTATGTGCTTTGGTAATCCTTGGGGGGGTCACTATGTATAAACCCTCTATATCACGTGCGTTCAAGGCCTATATTTAAAATCCCTTATCTATAAATTTTTTCATTAATAAAATGTACCCCTTTTCTATACAAATCTGTAAATTTTTTTCAAAACTATTTTAAATAGTCCCTTATGTATATTTATTTCTGTAAATTTTAGGAATAAAAAATATCCTTCTGTCGAACTCACGTGATAGGGTTACATATCATGAGTGACCCCCCCGAGTGGTAATCATGAGCAATGTTTAGAAAGCAGTGATGTACATTTATCAGGCTGCCCCAAAATCTCACTTTCTATATTCTCTGTTTTGCATATAAATCCATGTCTAATTCACAGTGTAGATGCGCTGGTAGACGTGCTAATAAATGTGCTAGTAGACACACGATTAGATGCACTAATAGATGTGCTAATAGATGCACTAATATATGCACTATTAGACACGCTATTAGATGTGCCTGTAATTTTTCTATTCGAACAGTGCCTATAGATGCACCCACTATTTTGCGTGTCTATCAAGTGCATCTATAGTTGCTTTGTGTTGTTGTGTTATTTTCCCTTTGTATTACATATATAGAAGGGATGAATACCTACTAAGTAGTACTTAGGAGTGCTCTAGCAATAATGGTTACCTAGTAATTAGAAGTAGCATAAGAACTATTAGACTAATAGCTACATATCCCAACAATTAGAACTAGCATAGTCAATACTATTAGTGAGCACTACAACTATAGTGCTAACAGTGCTAATATTTATATATCAATGTTAAGATAGCCGAGCGCTATGCAAGGCTATCATAGCACTTCTAAAATAGCATATATCCAATACTAGGAGTTCAAAGAACATCAACATACAAGAGTAAAGAAAGTTAAAGTAGTTCAAATAACATCAACATGCATACATATGAGGAAAGCAAGGGCTCTAAACAATGATGTTAAGATAGCCAACTGCTATGCAAGTCTATCATAGCACTAGCATGTCTATCAAAGCACTTCAGCCTTCTAGAATAGCATATCTTCACTATTAGGCATCGCTAACTAGTATTATAGCACTTGTAGAATAGCATTATAGAACCATGCTAAGACAAAATTGGTTACTAAGCTAGCACTAGCACAACACTTCTAAGAACTAGCATTGCCAAATAGTAACACTAGTTCTGACACTCCTAGGGCTAGTAGTAATAGTGCTAAGTGCTAGCATTGGTAATTACTAAGCTAGCAATAGTGTGATAATGCTAAGTGCTAGTAGTAACAGTGCTAAGTGCATTTGTAACTACTAAGCTAGCACTAGTGTTATACTACTAAGTACCGGTATAAGTATAGTAGTAGCATAGTGCACCAGTGTAATACAAACACAGCACAAGTTCTAACACTCCTAGGGCTATTAGTAATAGTGCTAAGTGCTAGCACTAGTTCTAATAGTAACACTATCTCTAACACTCCTAGGGCTAGTAGTAATAGTGTTAAGTGCTAGCACTAGTTCTAATACTAACACTGTCTCTAACACTCTTAGGGCTAGTAGTAATAGTGCTAAGTGCTAGCATTAGTAATTACTAAGCTAGCACTAGTGTGTAATGCTAAGTGCTAGTAGTAATAGTGCTAAGTGTTAGCATTTGTAACTACTAAGCTAGCACTAGTGTGGTACTTCTAAGGACATGTATAAGCTAGCACTAGTGTGGTACTTCTAAGGACATGTACAATTGCTATCAATACTAGCTATGCTAGTAGTAGTATGCTAACACCACAAGTATATTGCTACTAAGTACTAGCATTGCTAAGTATTAGCATAGATAGCTACTAATCAAGCACTAATATGATACTGCTAAGTACAAGAATTACTAAGTACAAGTATAGCATTGAGCATACACATGCTAACAATATTAGCTATGTTAGTAGTGCCTTGAAGATAGGATATGTATGGTACTACTAAGACTATGGTACTGCTAATTACATGTATAGTAGTAGTAGACACCTGCAATCTAATATGCAGCTATGCTAGTAATGCTATGCTAAGACCAGAAGTACAGTAGTGCTAACTAAGTCGAGCTAACTACTAACACAACACTTGCTATTCTAACACCACAATTACTAGCATGAGAACTGGTTTAGGGAAGTAGTGCTAACACCACAAATACAACATTCCTAAGTACTAGACTAGCATTGCTAGCTGCTAAGGTAGAACTAGTGTACCATACGCTACTAACCCTAGTATAGGTAGTGATATAGCACTTATTATCCCTAAAATTGCTAAGTACTAGTAGTCCTAACTACTAAGCAAGCACTTGTAACATAGCAATGCTACTTCATAGAGTAATAGTATCAAGTACTTTTGACCTATTGGTTTAGTATTCTAAAAATGTGGCTCATTGCAAATGAGTCGAAAAGAGATGAAGTTGGACTATTAGAAGCAACAATGTATGAGACTAACTCTAAAATATTGAGGATGCCACTTATTCTAGTGAAGTTCAATACTTGAATAATTTGATTAAGTTATTTATTACAACCTTGCTAGATGAGTTAAAATTGCCTAACCATGTCTAGCTAATGGTAAAAGAAATTTGATGCTATAGAATTTTTACAAGCAACAATCCAAAACCCTGTCTAGCAAGTAACAAGGGAGGTCCTATTTATGAGGTCAATAGTCCCATGGAAGACATGCAACACAATGGATCCCTAGACAAAGTCCCATTGGAGACGTGCAAGATGTTGAAGACCACTTCCAACATGCCTATAATAGTAGTGAAAGGAATAGATCATGATGATAATTTCCTAGAAACACTTCCCTACAAAGTAAGAAGAGATAGGGATCAAAATGGATTAAAGAGAAAGGAGTCAATATGAGCAACAGAATGATCATGAGAGGATCATGGAAAAAGAGAGCAAAAAATCTTGATGGTAAATCCTTGGACACAAGTCGTAAGAGTTAGCCACAAAATGCAATCAACCTTGGGTCAAGAATGAGGCTGATGAAAGAAATGTGATGCTGGGACAAGAAAAAAGCAAACAAGTGGACAAAGAGCACATATAGTGATTGCCGAGCCTAGAGCTTGCAAGAAATTGTAGTAAGACTAGCCACTAGGAGCAACAAATAGTAATCCATGTCTTTTATTACTAGAACATGCATTTCATTAATTTTGACCTTATTTATATTTTTTAATAGAGCTAAAAAATCCTTCCCAAATAAAAAATAAAATTTCTAAAGTGTCATTGTTTGCTTGGATGTAGCCATTTTTGTGAGGTCTAGGGAATTTTTTGGATATAGGTACCTTGCATGACCCATAACTTATGCATTGCTCAATGGAATTTGGCAAACTTTGTTTTCAAGGTGTAGTACTAACACATTCCAACCTTGAACATGAGACCAAAAAATTATGGAATAATTATTTTGTAAATCCCAAACGATTAATCCCATGCTTTTTTCAGTATATCCTAAACAACCACCTTGCGGGTTTTATTAAATCCCATAACTAATCCACAAATCCTAAATGAATGAATTCTATGCCATTCATCTTGTAATAATAGAAGAAAAACACTGTGCTGGTGGCAGTTAATATCCTAGTGTGCAACCAACCACCGCGCACTACCGCCATGCTATCCTAAAGTTGTTATGGTTATCTTTATCTATTGTTAGATTTCAGCCCCATCGACGGGTTGGTGACTACAAATCCTAAATGAATGAATTGTATGACATTCATATTGTAATATTAGAAGCAAACCACCACACTGACTCGGGGGTTGCACTACTAAGAAACCCTATGTATCACGAGTGTTCAAGGGGTATTTTAAAAATCCCTTAACTAAAATTTTACCCATAATAAAAACACCCCTTTTTACTTATGAACTAAGTGATTTTTTCCTAAAATTGAATTAAAAAACCCCTCCTGTTATTGTAATTCGTAAAAAAAATTAAAATTTTGAAATGAAAATACCACCTCCTTTTGAATGCATGTGGTATACTAAAATTTTGTGAGGTGAACCCCCTGAGCACACTGATGGCGGTTAATATCCTAGTGTGCAACCAACCACCATGCTGGTGACTACTTATCCTATATTAGAGTGCCTAATACTTGTTTCATTTCTTAAACCAGGCTTGGAATAAATGGTGATTGTCCTAAACTAGCCCAGTGGTTGGAACATCATGCAACCGTAGGCTGGTTCAGCTCAATCGCCAATTATGTGATTATCTTGAACCAACGTGGTTGAACAGACATTAGTTGTTGTCTAGCCCGATGGCATGGTTGAGTAGAAATTAAGAGCAATATATTGTTATGTTACTAAACAGCCCGGTGGTTGGAACATCATGCAGCTATGGCTACTTCAACTCAATCACCAGTTATGTGATTGTCCTAAACCAACGTGGTTGAATAGACATTAGTTATTGACTAGCCCAGTGGTTGAAATTATTGTGTTTCTTAGTACTTAAATGCGTTGAATTTAATTTCCTGCTATTTGGGTCATATACCACTATTAAATTGTGAAATTCAGAAATGAAAAGCAATATATTGTTATTTTCTAATGGTGAAATTTAGAAATGAAAAACAATATACTTGTTATTTTCTAATATGTGAAGTTGAGACCGTCAGGCTAAACCATCTCAGTGGTTGAAACTGTGATAGTGTCCTACACCATCCTGGTGGTTGAAATTATGACTGTCCTAAATGTGTCCTAAACCAGCCCGGTGATTGAAATTGTGATTGTCCTAATCTAGCGCGGTGGGTGAAAATTGTTTTGCTTCATTATATACTTTAATTAGACTGTGTTTTGTATTCTTTTACTAGTAGCAAAAAGGGGCCTCATTGTTGTGTTGTTCCCACATGTTGGGTCAACAGACAGAGTTGTATCTCAAGTTTATGGATCAGAATCTGAACATTTCAATTGGGTAGAGGAGCTTTGAGCATTGTAAGCCCTAGTACTTCAGGAAACTCAAAGTCAGGAATGTTTGTTGTTGCAAAATACACATAGACTTTGACCTGGCCCAGCAAGCTATGAATGACTTGAGATCTGGTCGTGTTGGAGCATTGCTCCATGGGGATCTATGCCCATGCCTCCTTAATGAATGCGCAGTCTGTAGGCCACCCAGATCCTCATCATGTGTTGCAAGGGAGGGAAGGTTTTGTAGCCTAAGCTTTCAGTGGGAGCCAGTGGCTTGTCCAAAGGGAGATCGTGAGTGGCATAGGAGTGAATGCATTCACGGCACATGCAAACATTGCAGTTTGAAGCTGAAGAAGAAGACATTCAATGTCTATCCAAATGAAATGAGGGAAGACAACCATGTTGCTCTAAAATGGAGGAGATTTGAAAATGTCAATGTTGAAGGATCCGATAAAAAGAGATGGCTACTATCATATAAGAGCACCCAGCCAAGGGAGCTTGTAAATCATGTGGTTCAATCCATCCCAAAATATGTGCTTCACAATTTCATGGCTAGCAGGCAGGATAAGCAATTTTGAACATGCCTTGCTAATTTTCCCCGTGACACTATTGTATCTGTCATAGATTTTGCTAAAAATTATTGTTTTCAAGAACAAGATGAGATACTAAGTGCTCATTGGTACAACAAGCAGATAACAATTCTTATGCATATCATGTACAGTCATTTTCTTGATTCTTCCATGCCTGACGCCAATCTACTTGCTAACTCATATGATTCTAGGTTAGTGCAACGCACGTACCATTTGACATGCTCACAGAGGGCCTTGTGCTGTATGGATTCCCCCCTAGATGTCGATGAAGACCTTAATATTTTTAGAGTAGAGCACTCTTGACTTGTTGGGGGGCCGTAATCTAAGTCTTGGCAATGTGCATGGTCTTCGGCCTCTCCATTGTATCTTCCTTTCGCTCCCTAAAATTTTTTAATGCAGCAAGCTAGATTAGCAGAAAATTGAGTTGTACAAATTCCCTCTTGCTCAGATGATTCTCTGAGCAATGGCAGGATGTAATCATTTCGGCTCTCAACGATCTTTTGGCTCACTAGATGTAATGTTTTGGACTCTAAGACATTTATGTAATCTCTTTTTGTTCAATTTGAGGCTCTCAGTATGCATTGTTGTTAACTTTTATATTTTAATGATTATGGCCACTACCTGTAATCTTTTGGCCTTTACGGCTCTTAGTAATTGCCGAGTTTTTATAAATGTAAGATCCTATGTTCAATTTTTGCTTGGTATAAGTTCATAATTTTTATATAACTTGTTATTGGATGTAGATGTACATTGTAATCTCTTTTGCTCAATTTTCACTTGATAAATTATACTTTTGTCCTCATTTATATTTACTGCAACAAGGACTAAATACCAAGAAAGAAGGACTATAATTTCCATGGTTTATGATCAAAATAGTGCTAAAATAACTCCAATGACCCCACCGTTGTGGTTGCATGGAGACACATCTAGAAAAATACAATTAAACTTTCAAAAAATGCAATTAACGATATGGCCCTTGAGGGGTCCCCTCTAGGGATAAGGGCCATATTGATGTGCATTGTACAATATCCAGAATGCCACTAGGAAGAAATGGCATGTTGATATGGCCCTTGTCCCTAGAGGGAACCCCTCAAGTGCCATATCATCAATTGAATTTTGCGTGGTTGCACAGCAGAATACATTTTCCTTGGTACACAAATATATAACTCAAAGAACCAATGTGGTGGCTTTCATAGATCTTCTTTTGTTTTCCAGCACGCTGGTCATCATAGACCTCCTCTTGTAATACATAAAAATAGGTAGCAGAGCTATAACTCGAAGAGTGAATGTGGTGATCTCTCCAAGACAACCTTGAATTCTAGGCGATGACAAGTCGTCATGCTAGAGACTGTGCTGAGGCAATGCTCAAAATGATAGATTGCCTCTCATTATTATGCCAAAAACCAGCGCGGTGGTCTCTTCAAGCCAACCTATGATTTGCATGGTTTACAGGCAAAGATGTGACATAAGGCTACATGATGACAGGTTTGCATTGCAGTGGTGTTCAAAACGATAGATTACATCTAATCACTATGCCAAGAACCAATGCGATGGTCTCTCGAAGCCAACCTTTCAATGAGCGATGACATGACATTACATTGGCCCTATGGCCATGGGTTGAGAGCTATTTTTCATTTTGGCCAAAAGGCCACAAAATGTGCTCCTTTTTTCCCTAATGATGCATGTCAATATGGCCCTTGCCCCTAGAGGGGACCACTGAAGGGCCATGTCGTCAATTGCATTTTCTAAAAGTTTAATTGTATTTTTGGAGATGTATCTCCATGCAACCATCGCAGTGAGTTGTTGGAGCTATTTTAGTGCTAATTTTCCAATCCTAAACCAAGGATAATGTAATCCTTATTTCAATAAATCCTAAATGAGGATAAATATTTTGAGCCATTGCAGTGACTTGAGGCTTGGTGGGTGCGAGATCACATCTAAATCCAATAATAGGTTTATAAAAATTAACAACAATTTACACTTAGAGCCTCATGGAGCAAAAATTGAACAAAAGAACTTACATTTATAAAAACGTAGTACTTGTTGAGAGCCTATGCCAAAAGATTACATCTAGTGAGCATAACCACTCAAGCATTGTTGAGTCATCTATATAAAAATTAACAACAATTATATAGAGAGCCTCATGGAGCAAAAATTGACCAAAAGAGATTACATTTGTAAAAACTCAGCAATTACTAAGAGCCTTAGAGACCAAAACTTTACATCCAGTAAGACAAAAGATTGCTGAGAGCCTTAAACAATGGAGAGGTTGTGAAAATATGAGCATAGCCATTTAGAGGCTAGAGGTGTGCATACTATTGACGGTCATAACATGTAGATATGGGGGGAATCGGTCAAGGGAACGAAGAGATTCCACAAGAGTGAGCATGAGTGGTTCATATTAAAATTAACAAGGAAATTTAGAGGAAGAAGCATCGTCATCTAGCACCCCCTCTAGTAGAACTGTTGATCTACTCGTCCCTAGACTAGACTCGGACATGTACATGGAAGAGAGTCTTGACCATGCAAGAGAGGAGATGGAAGCAGCTCAAGCATGAGATTTGATGGAAAACAGAAAAATATATGTATCCATCCATTTGCAAATGATGTCTGATGGGCATGATACTTTGCATGGGACTTAAAGTAAATAATTTAAACGTGTGTGAAAATCCTTGGGGCCATGGCTGCCACTAAATGGAGGGACGGAGAGAGTAGAGAGGGAGGGAGAGAGGGAGGGAGGGAGAGAGAGGGAGGGAGAGAGTAGAGAGGGAAATGTAGGAGGAAGGAGGAGGACAGAGGAAGGAGGAGGAGGAGGGAGGAAGGAGGGAGGAGGAAGGTGGAGGGAGGAAGGAGGAGGAGGAGGGAGGAAAGAGGGAGGAGGAAGGAGGAGGAGGGAGGAGGAGGGAGGAAGGAGGAGGAAATAGGGGGAGGAGGAGGGAGGAAGGAGGGAGGAGTAAGGAGGAGGGAGGAGTAGGTAGGAAGGAGGAGGAGGAAGGAGGAGGAGGAGGGAGCACAAGGGTAGGGAATGCAAGGGTAAGAGCATGCTAGAACACATTAGTGTAAGAGAGCATGGACACAGTTGAGATCAATCACATGAACACAATAGTGAGCCTGAACATTGAACCCCAAGGAGTGGGAGCTTTATTCCATTGAGAGATATTTATACATGTTGGTCTCTACACAATCCGTAGGTACCTCCATGGTGGGACCTCTTTTGTAGGAGACCTTTCGGACAAGAGTCCCTCCACTTTTGGGAGGGACCTTTTGGGTCCCTACACAAAGTGGGGGGACCTTTTGGGTCTCTACATGAAGTGGGGGGACCTCAAAAACTGTAGGCTTTTAGTATTTCTCTCTCTAGATCCTTATTTTGCAAGAATGGATCTTTTCTAGAGAGGATTTTGGATATCCTCATCCTTTAATATTGATCATACCATATTTCAATCTCAAGATATTACAAGAGGAGCTTTGCCGCTACTCTACACACACAATGCTCTCATCATTGTTGTCCTAGACTGCACTTCTGGCCCTTGTTGCCACAGGGTTAACAACTCCCCTAGACCAATTTGATTACCCGTCCTCGAGTATCTGATGCTTTGAGTGGGAATATATTTTAATGTTGTTTCTTCCATGGAGTTGTTTGTTTGTTGGGGTTGGTCTGATGTACCTTCTTTTGATCTGATTGTGTCATCGAAGTAGTCCTTGTTGTTGATTGTGTGCAAAGTTTCTCTTCTCTTGTCGATTGCATGCATTCCTAATTTTTCCTTTTCATAATTCCTGGAATTTCCCATGTTTGTCTTATACATGGTATGTAGATGCACATGTTGAGAGGCTTTGTGTCTATTTACCTTGTCTTATGGGGGTTAAAGGTCACTGTGCCTTTATCCCGGTTATGTACAATACTCAAACATATATATAAATGAATGAAAAAGAAGATTAGGGTGGTTCTGCACCCACCAAAACTTGTGTGGCTCTCTGTTTCTCTCTCTCCTTCTTTCGTTCTTGCTTCCGTTGAGAGCACTCTCAACTGGTATCAGAGCCCGGGTGATCTAGCTGAGCGTGTGTGAATGCTTGTAGCTCAGCAGCTCTGTGGGAGGAAGGAAAAGCTCTGTGGGAAGCTTTGTGGGTGACTTTACTTGCATCCGAGTATGCAGAGACCTTGGAGGAACCTTTGGAAAAGTCACTTTGGCTTTGCGAAGTGGTTTTGAGAGCCTGTTAAGAGTTTTCAAAGAAAAAGTCGTTTTTTGAGCTTTTCCCTGTTCCATTCGATGACAGAGGCTCCGTATTGACTTGTAGAGGAAACTATTGCTTGCTTTTGGTGTCCACTTCACTTCACGATCTTGGAAACACCTTCATTCTTGAATCTGGGATCATTTCATTGGATTTCTGACTCACTGTGTCAGTTTTTGCGTTTTTTGCCCGAGTGTTGGAACTCAAGTTTGGAGCAACCATTTGTAGATCTGTCAGTTCCGGTGGACTCAAGAGGTCCTAAAACTTCTATGTTGCTCATCATTCGCACTCCGGTGGAGTTTACAAATAGCTTTGTTTCCAAAAACGTTTTTCAGTCCGTGTGTTGGACCCAGTGATTGAGACCACGGTTTCCAAAACCGTCTGTCCCATTACGTTCTGGACGCCCAAAAACCCCTACCTGTCAGTTCTTGTGCAATTCAGTGGAGGATTTTCAGAGTTATAGATCTCTATGTATTCGATTTTGTCTCTCTGTTATGCATTTTTCATTCTAAGATTTTTGAAACCTTAGATTTATGCCACATGGCAGTGGATAACTATTGACTCCCATTTCTCACTCATCGGTTGGGATTTTGGAGTTCTGGCAGAAGAGAGATATTTGCAGATTTTCTTGCTGAGTCCGATTATGCAATGGCGCCCATGTTTTGAGGCATCTCAGGTTTTATTTTTAGTAGTGGTCATTACCGTGGGACCATGATTTCTTGAGCATACCTTATGCAGATCATTCTGGTTGCAGTTTGAGCAGTGTGCGCTCATTCATGGTGTGCATTGGGTTGTAGTGGATGATTTATAGGCCATCTGGATGCATTGCGGTCCTTATTGGATGCGCTGATAGGCCCAAATTGCCTTGTGGGATGCTATTTTTATGGACGCTTTGCACATGGATGCTATTTTATGCTGAGGGATAGCTTTGACATATTGCAGGTGATGCACTGATAGTGCTATGCTCTCTTGGATGAGATATTATTGATGCATATGCCAGTGGATGGTGTTTATGCTTGAGTCATTTAGCACTTATTGGCATTTTCTTTTGGGCCAGATTTGCTCATATGGATGCATAGTATTTGCACATGAGTCAGATGCATCTTTTGATGCTTTGAGACATGAGTTTTGGTGATATTTCAATCTATTGTGGCATACATATTTGGGTGCACCTGGTATTGGGTGTGATTCTCTCTTGAGGCACTAGCATTTGGGATTTTGCTTTATTTGCATCATGGCATCCTCTTCCATGTCTGAAAAGTAGTTTTTCAACATTAAAAAGTTTGATGGGACAAACTTTTCTTTGTGGAAAGAACAAATAAGGGATGTGCTTATTCAAAAGAAGCAGATTAAACCCTTGGTAGGGATTGAAGCTAAGCCTGCAAATATGTCTGAGGATGATTGGAATGAGTTGGATGCATTAGCAAAGTCTACTATTAGACTTCATCTTGCAGAGTCAGTTTATTTCACAATAGTAAATGAGCAGACTACGGAAGATTTGTGGAAGAAACTGTGTGCCACTTATGAGAAGGAAACTGCCTCTAATAAAGTTTACCTTATGAAGAGGTTGTTTGAGCTGCAGATGAAGGAAGGGGTCTCCATTGCTTCTCACTTGAATGAATTCAATATTATTTTCATCCAGCCTTAGGCTCAGAAAATGAATTTTGATGCGGAGACTAAGGCAATATTTCTCTTATGTTCATTACCATCCTCATGGGATACCTTCCGTACAGCTGTCAGTAACTCTGCACCTGGTGGAGTACTAAAATTTGACGATGTTGTGGGTAGCTTGTTGGCCGAGGAGATTAGACGGAAGCCTATGGATGGCAACAAGTAGGATGCAGCCTTAAATGTGCAAAGGGGCAGATCACAGTTCAGGGGGAAGTCCCAAGAAAGAGGGAAGTCTCGTAGCAAATCCAGGGCACGGAACATTGAGTGTTACCACTGTGGCAAGAAGGGCCATATGAAAAAGGATTGCTACAAGCTGAAAAGAGAGCAAAAGTATAAGAAAAAGAATGCAAATTGGGGTGCAAATCAAAAGGAAGAGAGTCCAAGGGAGGACCAAGGAAAAGTGAAGATCGAGGAGATCAATGCAGTCACACATGATAGTGACAATGACGTTCTCTTCATGTCTAGTTTATCTGCAGAGTTGGTTACCACTTCAGATGATGCATATTCCCAAGATTGGATTTTGGATTCTGGTGCTTCATTCCATGTTACTCCCCATAGGGAATGGTTCTCCACTTATGACAGTGGAAAGACAAGTTGTGTGCATCTTGGAAATGACTATGCATGTGACATAGTGGGAGTAGGTGACATAAAGTTTTCTTTTGCAAATGGGTCTGCATTTATTTTGAAACATGTGAGACATGTGCCTAAGTTGACCAAGAGTCTTATTTCATTGGGTCAGCTAGATGATGCTGGTTTTCTCACCACTTTTGGCTTTCACTGTTGGAAAATTCAGAAGGGCTCTATGCTTTTGGCCAGGGGTGTCAAGTGTGGGACTTTGTATCCCTTACATGTATCAGGGGTATTTGATCATGTTGTTGCAATAACCAAGCAGCCAAGCACTTCTTTGTGGCATTGCAGGTTGGGGCACATGAGCCAGAATGGAATGAAACTCTTATGTCGTTTGGGTTATGTACCTCATTTGAGTTTCTCTGATTTTGAATTTTGTGAGCACTGTCTCTATGGGAAGCAGACTAAATCAGCCCATAAAAGAAGGGGAAAGAAAGAGTTTGAAAAGCTTGATTTGGTGCATTCAAACATATGTGGTCCCATGCCTACACGGTCATTAGGCGGGGTTGAATACTATATGACATTCATTGATGATGAAACTAGGAAAGTGTGGGCTTATGCTATAGCTTGGAAGAGTGATGTGTTCTAGGTATTTCAGAAATGGCTGGCCTTGGTTGAGAATCAGTCAGGTAGAACGCTTAAATGCCTACGAACTGGCAATGGTGGAGAGTATCTCTCTCATGACTTTTAGCATTTCTGTGATACACGTGGGATTAAGAGGGAGCTCACATCCCCTCGTACTCCAGAGCAAAATCTAGTTGCAGAAAAGATGAACCGTACCATTCAAGAAAGGTTGCAATGCATGCTTTCCAATGCAAGTCTTTCTGGTGGTTTTTGGGCTGAGGCAATGAAGACTGCAATGCATGTGATCAATAGATCACCTAGTAAGAGTTTGGATGATGGTATTCCTGAAGAGGCATGGAGTGGCAAGAAGCCCTCTTACTCTCATTTGCACATATTTGGTGTGAGGCATATGCACATGTGCCAAAAGAGCTTCGAAAGAAGCTAGATCCTAAGTCTAGGAAATGCATCTTTCTAGGTTATGGTGAAAGTGGAGAGATGGGCTATCGTCTCTGGATCCAGAAGCAAAGAAGATCATACGCAGCCATGATGTAGTCTTCAATGAGAAGAAGATGCATAAGTCACCCATGAGGGATGTGGAAATGAGGAGAATCACTTTCCAGGATGTGAATCCACCTGCATATGTTGATAGACAGCAAGCTGTCCATGCACCAAATGTGCAAGAAATGGTACCACCAAGTACTCCCACAGGTATACAATCAAGGGTAGATGATGAATCATCTATTGGTGGAAATAATGAGCCAAATGTGGCTGATATGCAAATGGGTCAGCAAGCTGAAATGCCTTTGAGAAGATCATCTAGAGTGTCTAGACCACCTGATAGGTTTGTTCCAGGGGTAGATTATGTGATGCTTACTGATTGCAGGGAGCCTTCTTGCTACAGAGAGGCTATGATGCGTGAGGATCAACGCAAGTGGGAGTATGCTATGCAATCAGAGATGAGTTCACTTATGAAGAATAAGACTTGGGACTTGGTTTCTTTGCCACATGGAAAGAAAGCATTGCCATGTAAATGGGTCTACAAAATGGTCACAGGTGATGATGTGCCTAGGTACAAGGTCCATTTGGTCGCTAAAGGGTTCAAGCAAGAGAAGGGTGTGGACTTTGATGAGATATTCTCTCCAGTTGTGAAGATGACCACACTTAGATGCATGCTTGGACTAGTGGCATTAGAGGATATGGAGCTTATGCAGATGGATGTCAAGACAGCTTTCTTGCATGGGGATTTGCATGAGGAAATTTACATGGTGCAGCCGGAAGGCTTTGAGGAAAAGGGCAAAGAGCATTTAGTTTGCAAGCTAAAGAAGAGTCTCTATGGTCTTAAGCAAGCGCCTAGAGAATGGTATCAAAAGTTTGATGCTTTCATTCGGTCCCAGGGATTTAGAAGGAGTGAAATTGATCACTGCCTCTACACTAAAAGGGCTAAGGATAATAGCCTGATAATCTTGGCACTATATGTGGATGATATGCTATTGGCTAGCAAGAATACTTATGAGCTAGATGCATTAAAGGCCAAGTTGCATGAGGCCTTTGATATGAAGGATTTGGGATTTGCAGGTCATATTCTTGGTATGCGCATCACGCGTGATCGGAGTAGGAAACTCCTTTGGCTTTCACAAAAAGAGTATGTTACAAAAGTATTGCAGCGTTTCAATATGGAGGGGGGGAAGGCAGTGAGTACTCCATTGCCTCCATATGTGAAACTGAGTCATACAGATAGTCCCAAATCAGATGAGGAAAGGGCCATGATGGCCAAGGTTCCTTATGCATCAGTAGTTGGGAGTCTTATGTATGCTATGATAGCTACTAGACTAGACATTGCATTTGCAGTGGGAGTTGTTAGCCAGTATATGGCTAATCTAGGAAAGAGGCATTGGGAGGCAGTTAAGTGCATCATGAGGTACATGAAGGGTACCAAGGAGATGTGCATCTGCTTTGGTAGAGGAGACATGCGTGTACTTGGGTACACAGATTCAGACTATGCAGGGCATGTGGAAGGGCATGTGGATAGTAGGAGATCCACTTCTGGTTATGTGTTCACCTTTGCAGGTGGTGCAATGTCGTGGATGTCTCATGCATAGAAGTGCATTGCTTTGTCTACCACAGAGGTTGAGTATGTTGCAGCCACAGAGGGTTGCAAGGAGGCTATATGGCTTGATCGGCTAGTGGGAGATTTGGGGATTCATACAGGTGTACCGACATTGCATAGTGATTCCATGAGTCCTATTCAGCTAGCACGGAATCCGGTCTTTCATGCAAAGACCAAACACATTGAGGTCAGGTACCATTTCATCAGGGAGGTACTTGAGGACAAGCGCATAGAGCTTGTCAAGGTTCATACAAATGATAACCCTGTAGATATGCTGACGAAGAGTCTACCTAGTCAGCGGTTTGAGTATTGTCATGTATTGATGGGCATTGGATAGTATGCTCACTAGTTGTTCTCCCTTAAAGGCACATTGTCCTTTAAGTGGGAGGTTGTGGGGGTTAAAGGTCACTGTGCCTTTACCCTGGTTATGTACAATACTCAAACATATATATAAATGAATGAAAAAGAAGATTAGGGTGGTTCTGTACCCACCAAAACTTGTGTGGCTCTCTGTTTCTCTCTCTCCTTCTTTCGTTCTTGCTTCTGTTGAGAGCACTCTCATGTCTAGCATCCAATTTGGCTCACAAAAACATACTCTTTTGCTTGATGCATTCTTTTTGTATACAATGTATGTCTTCTTGGATATTAGAACTTGATTCATTGTATTTTGAGAGGAATTCTTAAGAGAATAAAGGATGAGCTATTCGATGATGAGGTTTTAGCACTTGCATGCATGGCTTTGGAGCCCATGGGGGAGTTTTTGGTATTGACAATGTCAATAACTCAAGTTGAGTGTACCTGATTTTGTCTTGATTTGCATTAATATCATATGTGGTGCTTATATCAACTTCCTATTGTCACCTAAATGCTTGGATCTTGTTGTGTGTCTTGTGCTACCTAAAGTAGATATTCAATATCAACACATATTCACCTAAGGACTCTTGAGGATTGTGCCTTGATTTTGAAATTGAGTTCTGATATGTTTGTGTCTTTCCTTTTCAATGGGATTTTATTGGTACTTATATCATGTCTAAAGTGGGAAAACTTGTGCATGTGCCTATGGAACGAACCTATGTGTGTAGGTGCAAACTTACAAGGTTGCAGGATTCAAGAGAATCATATGTACAAATTTTATTCATTGATGCCATGGTTGAGAAACCATGATATTATTCATGGTTTGATCCCCAAATGGAGTTTTACAAAATGCCACTCCTTTATTTGTTTTTTAATTCTTTCTTTCAAAGACCAAAATAATCATTGGGAACATGTGTCTTGGAGAAACTTCTATCATGTTGACCTCGGAATTTTGTTGAAGCTTTTCTATTCTTGTACTTGAGTTGATAGAGGCATGTTGGCAAGATGGAAGAGTATAGAAAGTTGAAACTCGAGCTCATATCTGGATATGCTTTGGCAAAAGCTCAACCTCTTCATTTTGTTAGGTGGATAGTTGGATTGTGTTCCATCCTTCAATCATGCATGCCTCTGTTGATTTGTTAGTCTTTAATGATGCATGTAGATCTGTATCTACTCTTCTTTCAATCTCTTGGGTTTGATTCTTTTCATGTGTTGAAAGACTTCCATTTATGGCTAGGATGGGATGGATATCTTCATGTTGAGGAACATTTGTAAATGGTGACCTCATGCTTGGCATGTGTCCCATTGTTGTGGATATAGGCTCACTCTTTGTAGGCTCTGGACACTGTCCTCGAGGCACCCATACTTATTTTATAATATTGCATGGTTTATCAATATTTGCAATTGTTGTTGCGACAAGGGAATTCCCCATTTTCTTGATACTAATTTTGGGAATCCATGCCCACGTTAATCTTCTATCCAAGTACTGATGTCTATTGGGGACAAAGTGGTTCACATTTTTCGTTTGTATCCATATAAAACTTTTCCTTGGTTGTTTGGTTTGCATTTGATTGTAGGAATACTCATTATTGCTGAAGGACCAGTGCCTTTTTTGTTTATGGTTCCTTGTTGAGATTTTGTTGGGTAGCCATTTGATTGAGTGATTTGCTTTGGAGTCCCCTATGATCTTTATTGTTGAACAAATCTTGATTGGAGAGTCTTTATGTTGTCTTGATATAGTTGACTTGCTCTTTTGAATTCTTTTAAACTCAGTAGAATGTTGATATGGGCCAGTATTAATTGCTAGCATTTGTTTGAGTTTGTTGAGCTCCTCTTTTAAGTCTTGTATCTCATTGTTTTGCTTTCCATGGCATGAAGAAAGTTTATTCTTTTGATCCTTTTCCTTTGTAGTTGCCTGAGCTGTGTCAACTATTGTTGCCAAGTATTTTGAAATTCATACATTAGTTGAACATGCTCTTGGAATATAGTCTTGAGTTGTTGTAGATCTTGTGTTGGACCAATTCCCTCTTGTTCTCACATCTTGAATGTGTCAAGAATAGGTCTTTGAAGGTTTTGATAAGAGAGTGGATCCGTTTTTTGTACCCTTGTAGTTGTCTTTGGGGAATCCTCTTGTGCATGGCCAACATGTAAATCTTCTTGCATGGTTGGAATCCATATTTGAGATTTATCTGAGAGGATGCTTTGTACTTCCTCTTCATGCAGAAATGTTTCACTCGAAGAGCCGAGGTGACATAGATGCTCTTGAATGGCACATCTTGGTTTCCCATCCTTGGACAGACGTGTTTTACAATCTTCTACTGCTATCCCATGAATTGCATTTCCCCTTTTTGCCATCTACTTTTGTTAGGTTTGGTTTAGGGTTGTTAGTTGACTGTACATTTATGGTACTTTTCTTAGCTCCTTTCTTCTTCTTCTTCTTCTTTTTCCTTGCTAGTCGATCTTCAATTGAGGCCATGTTAGTGATCGATGATTCCTTAGAACACAATGGTAGAGAATCCACATTAGTATCCAATGCCTTGATCATTGTGTAGGCTTTGACCTATGTGTGTCATTGAATTTAGAATTGGCCTCACTTGTATCACATCCAGAGGACCTCTTATCATTTGGGAAAATGACAAAACACAACTATAGAGTCATCTTCGATGGGGATGAATGCACAATCAAATACAAATCTAGAGGATATCAACTAGTAGGAAAAGTAGTCCTGGAAGGATGTTTGTTCAGAATGCTAGCTTTAGTATTAGATTTGCATGCCATGTCAGCTCAATAGTTACCAATTCCAATTTCCGCAGTATGGCACAAGAGGTATGGACATGTCAATTTCAAAGTCTTGATACAGCTAAAAAATCATAATATGGCAATTGGAATTTCAAAACTTTATTTTCTTGGAAAAGTTTGTGAAGCATGTTGCTTCACTAAACAAAAGTGAACCAATTTTGGCAGAAGCACCTCTCGAGAAAGAACTATTCTTGATTTGATTCATACAAACGTATGGGGTTATGCACAGAACTGCAACATCAATGGCTCACTGTACTACTTGACTTTCATCCATGACTACATTAGATATTGTTGGGTCTATGTTCTGAAAGAGAAATGTAAAGTATTTTCTAGATTTCAAGAATTCAATGTCATGGTTGAGAACCAAACAAGCAGAAAGATCAAAGTCATGAGATAGGACAGAGGAGGTGAATACATGTCTTCAGCATTCATGAACTTTTGCAGAAGTAATGGCATTCGAAGACAGTTTACATATGCAAAAACTCCTTAGTAGAATGCAATGGCTAAAAGGAAGAATGGGACTTTAGCAGACAGTGCTAGAGCAATGCTCAGTGAAAAGCATATTGTTCTTGGTATGCACAATGTAGAGCACTTAGTAATATCATGTAAAGAAATCCATAAGAATCTGAGAAATGACAATGTGGTCGAAACAGAATCGAAAAAGAAATGGCAATGAAAGAACAATCATACACATAACTCTTGGAGTACAAAACTATAGCTACTACTATATACAAAACTCTCCATTCATGTTCTATTTTGAAAACTACATGAAGATAATTCTTGAACTCAGCACGAGTCATTACAATAGTCTGATCTGCTGAGCATCATTGTTGGGACAAACTCCAATGTAGTGTCTTTACTAACTGTTATTACTGACTACTACAAAGGATAATGTATCAGAATATTCTATTGTATCTTAGTCTTATCTCTGGATGATGATATAGTTGGGTGTTGAAACTACCCCTCAATCCATATTTCTAATTAGTATTGGGTAGAAGCAATTGCCACTGCAAACTACTTAGTTAATTGGCTTCGATCAAGCTGATTCAAGGTATGACACCTTATGAAACATTCACTAGATACAAGCGATACATTGGGCATCTCCTCATATTTAGTTGCATAGTATATGACCACATACATGTCGATCATTGCAATAGTACTCATAGTACGCAGTGTGAAGAAGTCATCTAAAATTCCAAGGAATAACTTTTACCTTTCATAATACACATTTTACTTGATAACAAATATTATTCATAGTTGATTGAGAAATAAATAATACAATTTTTACATAGCAAAATAAAATATAAATTTATAAAGACATTACACGAAGAGTTTTCCAAGAAACATTCAAGCCTATGGTTTGATCCAATGTTTGAATCTCATAATTTTCTTTAAATATACAAGCATCCTTAATGATTGCATCATCAACACTCCCGATGGGTATGATACTTTGTATAGGCCTTAATGAAAGTAATAGAATTCAAAGATTATTCTAATGCAGATGAAAGGGTTTGTGAAGCTTACCTAGAAGAAGAAATTTGAAGACAAACCACTCAAAATATCATCCACTTCTTTAGTTCCCAAAATAGAAATCTTTTTCTTCAAGCTTGGAGTGGAGGAGAGTGGGCCAACAGTGGTGTGGGTGGTGTAGGGATGGTAGGGTAGGGTATGGTGGAAAGGTCATGAGGAAGAGGCAAAAAGTTGACAAGATCTCAAACAAGAGAGGCGTGGCAAAAAAAGAGGCATTTGGGTTTGCTTTTTGAAAGTTTATCTGAGTCAATATAGGCATCGGTATATACCGGCACCTATATCGACGAAAACATAGTTTTCCTTTGTTTTTGCATTTCCTAAAACTTTTAGTACTTCTCTCACTTCTAGTTCCTTACTCGGTTTAATAAATGATGACTTGTATTGGATTACAAAATCTTATAGCCTAGGAGGCCTTGTTTTAGGGTATGTGTTGACTTTTTTTTATCATATCTCCTTTTTTACCACACCTTGCACCTTTTAAAACATACATCGTTGTACTTCTAGCCATGCATATGGTATTAGATGTACATGATATTTTTCAAAATCCTCAAACCAGGTGATTTCAAGTCCTATGCAAAGAATCATGGCCATTCGATGGCATTTTCATGGATTGGATTAAATATTTCCTAGTTTCGCACCATGCATCATGCATGGTCATTGAAAAACATGCATCTATCAACTTATAGCCATGCAAATGACATTTGATAAGCATCATACTTTGTGCAAGCAATAAAATGGGTGAGTTCAAGGCTTGTGCAAAGTATCATGGCCATTTGGTGTCATTTTCATGGCATGGAATGGATATTTCCTAGTTTTTCACCATGCATCCTACATCAGTATTCAAAAACAGGCATCGGTGTGCTTGTAGCCTTGAAAATCGTATTTTATGGACAAAATACTTTGATCAAGCCTTAAACTCGGTAATTTTAATTCCTGCGCAAAGTATCATAGCCATTTGATGTCATTTGCATTGCTTGGAATGGATATTTCCTAGTTTTTCACCATGCATCATACATGAGTGTTGAAAAACATGCATTGATGTGCTTCTAGCCATGAAAATGGCATTTTATGGACATGAAACTTGTAAAAGCCTTAAAATAGGTGATTTCATGGCCTGTGCAAAGTATCATGACCATCTCATGTCATTTTCATGGCTTGGAATGGATATTTCCTAGTTTTTCACCATTCATCATGCATGAGCATTGAAAAACATGCATCGATGTGCTTTTAACCATAAAAACGGTATTTTTTGGGTATGATACTTTGCATAAGCCTTATACAAGGTAATTTCAATGGCTATGCAAAGTATCATGCCCATCTAATGTTAATTGCATGGCTTGGAATTGATATTTCCTAGTTATTCACCATGCATCATGCATGAGCATTGAAATACATGCATCGGTGTGCTTCTAGCCATGAAAATGGTATTCAAAAGACATGATACTTTCTACTAGCTTAAAATGGTTTATTTTAAGTCCCATTCAAAGTATCATGGCTATCAGATGTGGTTTGCATGGCTTGGATCATATATTTCCTAGTTTTCCACCATGCATTATGCATGCCCATTCAAAAATATGCATTTGTTAGCTTCTAGCCATGAAAATGGCATCCAAAGGTCATGATACTTTGCACAAGCCTTAAACTAGCAAGTTCAAGCCTTTTTAAAGTATCATGCCCATTGGATGTTATTTGCTTGTCTTAGCATGGTTATTTCTCATGCATGAGCATTGAGAAACATGCATCAATGTGTATTATATTAGTGTGTATCTAGCCATGCAAATGGTATTATATGGGCATGATACTTTTTAGAAGTCATAAAATAGGAGATTTGAAGTCCTGTACAAAGTATCATGGCCATTTGATGTCATTTGCATTGCTTGGAATGGATAGTTCCTAGTTTTTCACCATGCATCATGAATGAGCGTTGAAAAACATGCATTGGTATGCTTCTAGCCATGAAAATGGTATTTTATGGGCATGATACTTTTCACAAGACTTAAAGTAGGGAATTTTAAGGCCTATGCAAAGTTTCATGACCATTGGATATAATTTGCATGGCATAGTTTTTCACGATGCATAATGCACGAGCGTTGACATATGCATGAGAGAGTGAGATAGAGTGGAATGTTTTGTCATGGTATTAGAGCTCCCTTGCCTTCTGCTAAGGCATTGCGATCCATATGAGAGAGTGAGATAGAGTGATTGAGAGATCAAGAGATCGAGTGTTCTCTTTCATTGAGAGAACTTCCATTTTATTGCGAGAGAAAATTTATATCACTTGAGAGAGAAATTTTCCGTCCATCCATTTCATGAGAGATTCACGAGTTGAGTGTTCATTTAGATTTGAGAGCATTCTTTGAGAGTTTTTTGCTGAGAGGAAGAAGAGATTTTCGTTCATGCCTTAGAGATTTGGTGAGAGTCTGATTAACAAAGAATCCCTACTACGAGTGTTGTGTGTGAGGCAGAAAGAGTTTCTACAAATCTATCTACAGCCTACTCTATCTATAGCCAGCCGAGGCAACACTTCAACTTCTACCTCAACTACTAAGGCGGCTCTCCTACACCTACATGGGCAGAGTTTTAGTGCTACAACTAGCTCCTAGTATCCATCTACCTAAGCATCAAAAGCCCACTTGACCTCCAACCCTCAAGCAACTCCTAAGCTATAGCAACGAGGCAACTTTATGATCCTACAGGCTGACGGCGACTTTTGCTGCCGCCCCATCTCCAACAAGGGCCTTCAAAAATGAGCCTCGGACATGCTTCATCAACGCCTCCAAATGGCCAACCAAAGCTTCCTACATCCAGGCAACACCATCTACCTTGCAAGCAAGGCAATGAGTTCCTGGCTCTCCAAATGCCCAGCGCGCCATCTATGAGCAAAACGGCAACTCTTCCCAGCCATACGAGCTTCCATCATCGATCGCTCCAATGCCATCTCAGCTGACTCTGCAACTCCCAGCGCTCAAGCTTCTCTAGCCTTTTTGTCGACCTACAACAACCGATAGCTACAACAAACTTCGTGTGTAGCTCTTAGTGATGCTCAGCAATGACAGCTCCTACGACAGTGTAAGACAACCACCACGTACTCATAGGCACCGGCTCCTTCAACGACCCGCTCAACCTAGCCTCACAGTCACCAACAGCAGCAAGCGGTTGCTCTCCACCCTCAACCCAACACATAGAAGCTGACTTGGTGTGCGGTTCAGCCTCAGACCTTATGTGCCTCAGCCGAGAAGAGACGTCACCATACCTTACCTCAAAAACTGTAAGGTTTCCTACAATTAATGCATGGCAGATAGGAGGTTAACTCATATAAGGTTGGATTAGTCAACTATACTTGGGTTAGTCTACAAAGTGACACGTGGCAAGCTAGCACATAGTGCCACCCAAGCATAGTCCTACAAGCTGCATGTGAACAACCTCTACCACATCATCGATTGCCCCTCTTCTTGATCAAAACTTTGACAAGCCATAACTCGCAATCCAAGAAGAATTTGGACATGCTCCAAAAAGGAAAAGTGATCGTCTTTTCGAACTCTACGCGCTTGTCAAGTTAGAATCATTGTATGCAATTAGACACTACCATTGAAACAAAACGAATCTCATGGTAAGACCTTTACATCAAATGGTAAAGCAATGTATGAATGCAAAAAGCACAAGTGCATGATATGACCATAGCACAGAACATCGCATCCACACATAAAGCATTAAGGCACATGGTAGAATAAAGCATCATGCATCAAGCTACATCAAGCAAAGAAGAGAACACCATCGACAACATGTATTGAGAAGCAAAAACCTTGCCACCTTTAGCCCACACGTTTGTAAATCAAGCTTGACCACCTGAGAGTAGCTATGAAAGCACCCACAGTATCCAATCAAGGTATGATCAGATACTCCATCAAGGACCTTGGGTAGCCACATTTCAAGAGCATGTGCAAAGCCGTCTCCTGGGATGATATGAAAGTAGGAATCGAGTTATACATCAGGTATGGTGCTGATGATGTAAAGAACCGTGTTTGTCTGACAACAAGCATGAATATATTCGATCGTGCATTCATGTTTTGGAAATTTAAGATGCATTGTAGATACCCTGTGACACTTATTAAGTGCCTTCTAAAAATGCTACAAAGTGCGACCTACTATCCATTAGCATCGTGGGTTATCCCCTATCAAGGAAAGGGGATGGATTGCAACATAGCTGAGTGCCTGTGGAAGGCCGTGGTCTCCTCGTATGCGATCACACCTAGCGATGTGAGCAACATTTTCTTCTGTAGTGATACTAAAGTCAACTGACGGAATCTTGATTCGCATATCAAAGGTGTGTTTGATGCCAGACCAAGGTATTTCAATGTTGCAGTGAATAAAAATCAGGCCCTTGATGGTGATTTTCTGCTGTGTAGTAAAAGCTCCATCGAAAAAAGCGTTGAGAGTTTTGGATCGACTCAAAATTTCTGTTCAGACAAAGAAAATGTGCCTCTAGAGGGTCTTAACGAAGTTACTAATCCTATTACCATGGAGAGTTCTCCACATACTCCGAAGCATCGCCCAAGGAAGGAATTTGTCAATACGCCTAATGGAAGCCTTTCTATAAGTTCTACTGTTCCAAGGCTACCACCTTTTTTGCCTCTCTTTGATGCTACACGTAGGGGAATCCATATCTTATGAGGATATGTAGTTATTATATCTGTCATTTTGGGCCTTTCTGGCTTATGTAGACACTATCTTGAAAAACCTTATGTAACAGATAATGCTATATCAAATGGAAGTCTTTTTTTTAAAAACTATTTTTGAAATTTTCATCTTCTATTGAAGTTCAATTTAAATTTAAAGTTGTTAGAGATTTAGATTACAAAATTAGACTGTCAATGCAAAAAATTTGAGGTCAAATTGATGAGTAGATTGGGAGAACGTGAATTTTAAACATTAGTAGACCCATAAGAACACTAGTAGGTCAATTTTGAAAGGCGGGAGGGGAAAATTCATTTTTTTAGGGGAAAAATTAGAAGTTTCCCCGCCAAAGAAGACTCCCTGCTCCTTCGACTCTTCCTTTTCCGTCCGTCCATTGAAGCCCTCCCCTCTATCGTACACCTATACGAGCCCTACTTTTAATTCCTTCCAATCTCCTGCCATCGGTTTCTCTTTGCGCCCAGCTGTCCACTCGCCTACAGATGGTTCATGCTTCACTCTAGTCGATGATCAATTCTCCATGGCTGTGTCCTATTGCAACAAATTCCCAGCCTGATCGCTGACGTCTAGCTTGTGCCACGTCTTCCAAGGTACTCATTCCTCGCAATATGGCATCGCACGCTTCACAGGTTGGTTCTTAGGCCGGTCTGTTAGAAAATACCCAATAGAGGGTACCCACAGCGGAAGACTTATAGTAATGCCTAGGAGCTCACACAGTGTGGTGTGGGTGTGGAATCACAAACTTCTTTACTTATGTGCATACAATAGGTGTGCAGACTCATCAATAGACAATGAACCAACCAGATAGAGAAACCACCAAAATATATATTTCCGTCCACAACTATGGACACAATACAAAAGAGACAGATCCAGAGTCCCACCAATGATGTGATCCTCTGATCTTACCACAAGGTCCTTCTCCTATCCACCTCGAGCGTCTGTAGACTTTCAGTCTAGTGTGTTCTTCTCCACCTTACTGCCTGTGAATCAGCCTAGGTGGGCAGCCCTTGCCAAGCTTTGTCTGCAGCACACAAATCCCTGTTCCACTGCTCCAACCTGCTTGTGAATGGCTGCTCCAGAAGATGATGATCTCAGCAACCTTCTGCCCTAGAAGACAGTCTAGGTTCAGCCTCTCCCTGGAGCTAAGTCTGCAACACTCTTTAGGTCTCCTTCACCTCCTGGGAAAAGGCCCAAGGAAGCCCTATCTGCTGCTCCTGTCTGCTCCTCCAAAGCTGCTCTACTGGATGAGACATGAGGCCTGAAGCCTCTCCTTTTATAGGCCCTGAGGCCTGGCAAAAATACCGACGAGTCTGCCGTGACCTGGACCGACTGGACAAACTAGGTTGGCTGGCCCAACCGACCTGGTTGGCTCAGCCCAAGCAGCCCTATATAAGGGCCCTTTGCTGGTCCTTTGTTCCATGCAGGGTCCAGCTCCTTTGCTGCTGTCCTGCCACCTGCCAGCCCTGCTTGCATGCCATAGACCTGCCCATAGACCCCCACTATACTGTGCCTTGCTGCAGCCCTTTGCCGGCGCCTTGTCCTGGCTGTACCTCTTCTGTACACTGCCCTGTAGCAGCCTGTACAGATCCGTACAGCTTTGTACCTTGCTCCGTACACATGCTGATGTCAGCGCGCCTTTCATAGGGTCCTGCTGCATTCCACTGAGTGCCTCATGCCAGGCTTGATCCAAGACACTGTGTCCCCGCCATCTTCCTGCACATGAGCTGCTCTTGATGCAGCCTTTCATCCTTGGGATACCCCACCAACCATGAATGCTCCAGATTTGTCCCAGATCCACACATCCAGGTAATCTCTCTTTGGGCACATCCTGCCCTAGGTCTCCCTCCCCCATGCTCTCCTCATTTGGGGGCTTACAGATGGGGAGGTGACCTTTCCAACACCCCCTCTCACCGACACATCTCGGCCCAATGCCAACACGTCGATGAAGATGCTCTAGTAATTCCCTGGTCGTAGTCCTTTGGAACTTTTCGATGTCAAAATCTTTTCCTGGCTTTTCATCCGGTGGCTCTTGCTCCACCAGGTTCGGTTCCGCTTTCGCACACCATCCTGGTACACAGGTCCATCTTTGGTAGCACCTCCTGGTACCACCTCCTTCAGTCACGTTCCCGCCTCTGAACTCGAGCAATCCAGCCGTCACGATCTTCCAGTCGTCCCCCTCATAATGAGTGAACAACTTGGAGTCTTCCAGGCACCATGCTCTGAGGGTCTGTTTCAACCCGTCCTTCCTCTGGCAAGGTCTGCAACAAAAGTACATCTCCAGATAACCTGGACTGCGAACTTTAAACGCACCTGACTGAACCTGAGTCACCCTCCTTCTCACAAGGGCACAATTCTCCAGTCGTGGAAGTCGATTCCCAAGAGCTTTTGAATCAGGGTCGTCCTTCAGCAAGGTCCCTGCCTTCAGGCTCCCACACCTGTGAGCCTCCTACTTGGGCTCTGATACCACGTTAGAAAATACCCAATAGAGGGTACCCACAGTGGAAGACTTATAGTAATGCCTAGGAGCTCACACAGTGTGGTGTGGGTGTGGAATCACAAACTTCTTTACTTATGTGCTTACAATAGGTGTGCAGACTCATCAATAGACAATGAACCAATCAGATAGAGAAACCACCAAAATATATATTTCCGTCCACAACTATGGACACAATACAAAAGAGACAGATCCAGAGTCCCACCAATGATGTGGTCCTCTGATCTTACCACAAGGTCCTTCTCCTATCAGCTGGCTATCTCTAGACTCGAGCCCGCGTGCTCCACCTCGAGCGTTTGTAGACTTTCCGTCTAGTGTGTTCTTCTCCACCTTACTGCCTGTGAATCAGCCTAGGTGGGCAGCCCCTGCCAAGCTTTGTCTGCAGCACACAGATCCCTGTTCCATTGCTCCAACTTGCTTGTGAATGGCTCCTCCAGAAGATGATGATCTCAGCAACCTTCTGCCCTAGAAGACAGTCTAGGTTCAGCCTCTCCCTGGAGCTAAGTCTGTAGCACTCTTTAGGTCTC
Source organism: Dipteris shenzhenensis (assembly GCF_047967505.1). NCBI lineage: Eukaryota > Viridiplantae > Streptophyta > Polypodiopsida > Gleicheniales > Dipteridaceae > Dipteris > Dipteris shenzhenensis. Next base: position 37,853,912 of record NC_141597.1, on the reverse strand, counting down.
CTTCACCTCCTGGGAAAAGGCCCAAGGAAGCCCTATCTGCTGCTCTTGTCTGCTCCTCCAAAGCTGCTCTGCTGGATGAGAAATGAGGCCTGAAGCCTCTCCTTTTATAGGCCATGAGGCCTGGCAAAATACCGACGAGTCTGCCCTGACTGGGCCGACTGGACAGACTAGGTTGGCTGGCCCAACCGACCTGGTTGGCTCAGCCCAAGCAGCCCTATATAAGGGCCCTTTGCTGGCCCTTTGTTCCATGCAGGGTCCAGCTCCTTTGCTGCTGTCCTGCCACCTGCCAGCCCTGCTTGCAAGCCATAGACCTGCCCATAGACCCCCACTATACTGTGCCTTGCTGGCGCCTTGTCCAAGCCGTACCTCTTCTGTACACTGCCCTGCAGCAGCCTGTACAGATCCGTACAGCTTTGTACCCTGCTCCGTACACATGCTGATGTCAGCGCACCTTTCATAGGGTCCTGCTGCAGTCCATTGAGTGCCTCATGCCAGGCCTGATCCAAGACACTGTGTCCCCGCCATCTTCCTGCACATGAGCTGCTCCTGATGCAGCCTTTCATCCTTGGGATACCCCACCAACCATGAATGCTCCAGATCTGTCCCAGATCCACACATCCAGGTAATCTCTCTTTGGGCACATCCTGCCCTAGGTCTCCCTCCCCCACGCTCTCCTCATTTGGGGGCTTACAGATGGGGAGGTGACCTTTCCAACAGTCCACCCAGGTAGCCCTGAGACACACATGTTTCTTCTGGCAAGATACAGATAATTTGAAAGTCACTATTCTTCGTAATATTTCTTTTCGTAAGTGTTCAAATTATGAGTTACGCTTGGATGGATGTACAATAATGTATTTTGTTGAGAAGATGTGCTTGGATGTGTTGGTTTCCCTACAACTTGCTTGCAACGAATGACAGCTTTGGTATTGGCCTCTTTCTCTTGAACCCCCTTGGGCTATGATTCTGCATTTCAATTGAAGAAACAAGTTTTTGTCTAGCACTTGACTACTACCATCGAGCTAGGTTTAGATCCATTTGTAGAAGTTTAATGTATCATTTTGCCAATAAGAAAGGAAACCAAGAGCTTTGTACATATTGTGAATCGGGAATGCTTCACATATTGTAGAGCGTTGTACATCTTGTGATTGGGAATGCTTCACATGTTGCCAACATACTCGTTTTAATGCTAAGGCAAACGTTTGTAAACGTTTTTGAAAAAACGGGTTTGCAAACCTTCAATTTTCTAGAGCCTGCAAATTTGTTGCTTTTGTTCAAAACCCCTAAAAAATTCTGATTTATTTCTGAAGTATTCAACAATAGGAGAATATCAGTAGTTACGAAAATAACAAGTATTCCATTAGAGAACATATTGTGTTTATTTCAACCATCCTTCTGATGCAAACATTTTTAAATGTTTGAACCATGGCAAACGTTTGCTTGCAACTATGTTTTAAGCCACATTTCTTTCTTTATCTTATGCACTAGATGCCAGGCATTTAGATCTCAAGATTAAACACTTCTATGGACAGCAAGGAAGGCAAGATGTAGAACCTTGCAGACTGAAGCTCATGGCTCAAGCTTGTGGGCATTAAACAAGAGAGTGCATAACCTTCAAAAGGTTTGGCAAGTCTCATGGGATAGCTTGTGAGATGTTATATGCTCTAGGAGCAACCATAATGGAGACAAAGAGGGAAGTCTATGAGTGGCTATAAGCTGAGACAAGGCTTATGGGTAGATCTAGCCTACGTAGCTAGAGACCAAGCCATGGGAGGCATAAAGCTCAAGCCCTAAACCACATGTAGCTGAAGAGACAACCTACAACCGAGCGGCCTTTAAGCAAAGATTATGGGAAGCCTATCCATATCATTTTGGACATGGCAAGAAAGCACTATGACACATAGACAGATAAAGTGTCTGTGTGAGGACACCTCGAGAGAGCTCAATGGAAGTGGGCACACATTAAATTGGGGGCTGTTCTAATGCACTTTGGGGCTACAATCCCTCCTCAAGCTATCTTGTTGTTTTTCCACATAATGTAATTGGCCAAGATCCTTCTAGAAACAATACACACTATTTTTTTTCTCTTTTAGTTCGTGGTTTGCCATAGAGGGTTGCCAATGAGCTCTCCTATTTGTAGGAGCTGAACATAGAAAGTTTTGGGAGCATCTTGTGATGATTTGAATGCAATCCCTATGGATGCGAAGGGAGTGTATGTAGTCAATGAATAGAGGCCCATGGGTTATAGTAGAAGTGGGAATGTAGCTCAACACAGACGAGCAAACCTAGAGAGCCTGTACACAGCTAAGGATGGAGTAGCAAAGAGCTCAGAATCTAGAAACGAGATGCACAAATAAGTGTTAAGAAGGAAGAGGGAGACCTACAATAGTAGGATCATAAGTAGCTTGATTGAGCAAGCTGTTTGTAGCATTGATAGGAGGAGGACCAGGCTACAATGTTGCTACAATGTTGACATCTAATAAACACAAAGGAAGCAGATGTCAAGGGCAAATACAGCCTATGGCATGCTGTCTATGGAAGCTGACCTAGTTTGGAGTTTTCCAACTCCATGGGAGCCTATCAAAGGCAGCTCCTAGAGGCTCCTTTCAAATCATGTTTTGGAGATGGATTAGGGTAGATATCCTTGAGCTTGCAGCAGCATTCCTTGCAGGATTAGGATGGGGTATGGCAACAGCAAATTAGCTTCCCTCCTGTGGTACCTTATAGGTCTTCAGACAGGTCCAGGTCCAGCACCTAATAGCAGCCGTAGGGAAGCATAAGAGCAGCCCTTTTCTCCATTAGTTAAAGGATCACCACCTTTCATATAGTACTATTTTCTCCATTTATTGCAATTGTACTCAATCCTTTGGACAGCTATGAACTTCTCAGACACCATGAGTACCAATGACACCTCCAGCCGCGTTGTAGAGGAGGAAGCAGTTTCCACAACCCTTCCACTACATTCCTTGGTATAGACCGGCCTGAGAACTCTCTCTACTACTATTGGGTGCGCTGCCTGTAGTGGAAGGCTGTAGCAAGCTTTGGATGAGTAAAATGATGGGCAAGGGTGGCTTTTATAGGCCAGGCAGCCCTGGAAATAGGTTGATTTCCTAGTCGGCTCCTAGGGCTGGAGGCTAGCTCTTTGTTTCTGGGTGGCTGGGGGCTGAACCCCTTGCCTATGGGCCAACTAACAGGGCAGGTCTGTAGCTCCAGGGGTAGCCACAAGCCCTAAACACTGCTCAGCAAAGTGCACCACAGCAGGGGCACCCACGAAGCCTAGATGGATCCACAGTGGAAGATCTGCCCTACCCTACTCTACCCTCACAGGGGGCAGGCACACCCACAACCCAACACAGGCCCTCACTCAGCCTACACTAGCCTCTCATGGGGTGGGCACACCCACAAGCAAGGCCCTCTCTCTCTACAATGCTCCAATAACATTGCGCATCGAATAGTTCACAAGGATCAATCAATTGTGTTTGGATTTCCGCATCGGCAAAACTGGAAATTTTGCCTTGCTCTCCGCCATCTCGGCAAAGTAGACATGTCTAGGTGAAGAGGAAATCGAACTGGAAGAGAGAGTGGATACCGAAAGAAGGGAGAGAATGGGAATGATGGAAGAAAGGAGAGGAGAGGGCTCAAGAAGATGATGAAGGGGCTGAGAGCCTAAGTACCTTCACACCTTTGCTATCTCGGTCCTCAAGAACTACTCCTTTCGAATCTGAAAACACCCTTCAAAATCATGCCTTCATTGAGTCCACACCTCTGCACACTCCTCACAAGCACCTTCGAATAGCAGGCCTTGCACTCCTCTCAGTGTGCTGGCTCCACACTCCCTCCACTCCTCGGGTCTCTAGTCAACTGTGGCTCTGATACCACGTGAGAAGTGCAGTGGAGCGGATTGGATTGGATTGAGAGAGAGAGAGAGAGAGAGAGAGAGAACAAACCTCTCACACAAACAATTAAGAAGGAAAGGAGAAAGCACACAAGACTGCAAGGGATCTCAGGACAAAACCCCCAAGAATGGTGGGGAAAACCTCTGCTATAGATAGGCATAGATAGGCACCAATGCTCCACAATGAGATGAAAACCAGTGGGAAGGGGGCCTGTATATAGGCAGCCTCCCCTTCCCTAGTCAGCTGCAACAAGGGGGCCAAACCCCCTACTCTAGGGATCAACCAGCTCAGCAAGGTGGGCCGACCCACCTCCTCTAGGGCCGACCCCACCCTCTAGCCTACAAGGGCTGCAACACAATCCTATAAAGGGCTACCTCTCTGCCCCTAAGTGGGCCGACTTAGGCGCCTCAGCAACCTGCCAATAAGAGAATTGCCATGCAGTCTATAGGGGTTGAACCCCTACCATATACCTGACAGAGCTGCCCCAAGAGGGCCGACCCCCTCTAACGTTTCCTATGATGGGTCCTTCTGCCCATTGGTCAAGGCTTGTCCAGCTGAAGCTTGGTTATACCCCATATGCTGCCCACATGGCAGCCTACATGCTGCCCATTTGGCAGCCCTGCAAACCCTCTTAGTTTTGCCCATGTAGCATCTCTGATACCTATTTGGTGCACCTCCCCCATGCTCTTCTCAATTTAGGGCTCATAAATGAGAAGGTGACCTATATAACTCCAACACCCCGTCATGCTAACCCATCGTAGGCCAATCCCCACATGCGATGTAGAAGCTTCATCGGCTCCCATGGTGAAGCCCTTAGTAACAAGTCGGAGTCATTCTTCTTCATTGGTCTTTCAACCCGCACCTCTTTCTCCTCCAGGTTTGGTTCTGTGCAAGTGGACCACCTTGTACACAGGTACAATCTTGACAATGCCACAAGTCCATGGCACCACCATCTTCAGTCACAAACCATCCAGTGATCTTGAGCACTTCTGTGGCAACCATCATCCAGCTGCACCCCTCATAACCAGTGAGAAACCTAGAGTATTCCAAGCACCATGCTCCCGAAGCCTGTTTTTGCCCGTCGCCACTCTAGCAAAGTCCACCAACAAGTATGCCACCTAAGCAGTAAGACCCAAATGGCTGATCCACACAGCATACAGACCTCTCGATCATGATCATCACATGACACATACTTGGACAAGGTCCAAGCTATTGCAAGACTGAGACGAGCAAACAATGGCTACCATGCAGAGCCCTCTCTTCCTCTATGTAGCTAGCAACCGATGGAGATATGAGTTGTTGGTATTCACATGTTAGAAAACTGAAATCCCACAGAGGGTATCCTGCATAGATAGCCCAGGAATTACATGTGGAAGCGTATCAAGATTCATCAAGTGTGTGTACTTCACAACATTCATGTGTATGTGCAGACTAGCAAATAGAGTGTGCTCAGAGACAACTATAGAAGTAACTTTATATTTCCGTCCATCAGTTTGTATATTTCCGTCCATCCACAAAGTGGACAAGATATATACCTAGATGAATCCAGGAACATTCCCAAACTCACCAAAAGATTCTCCTACTATATGCTTGGCACCTCTAGATCTCTAAGCAAGCCCCCGTGCTCGACTAAGCGTATGTAGACTCTCCGCCCAAAGGATCTCTCCACCTTGCTGTCCGGAATCTCAGCCTAGGTGGGCTGCTTCCTGTGAGCTATGTCTCCTGCTCCTCAGCCTGCCTTTGTTCTCTTGGAAGTAGGTCCAAAGGCTGCTTGACCAGCTGCTCCAATCTGCTCGAGTGGCTGCTCTAGAGGATGCGTTTATGGGCCAATAGGCCCTCCTTTTATAAAGGCAAACCTACCCCCAAAATGACCGACCCCGTAGGGCAAATGGCCAACCCTAGGGGCCGACTTTTCTGTCTTTTGTTGGCCAAGTTGGTTGGCTGGCCCAACAGACTTGGTTGGCTCAACCCAACCAGCCCTATATAAAGGCAAGGGCCCCCCTTGCTGCTCTCTCTACCCCTCTTGTGCTGCTGCCAGGGCCCCTCCGCCAGCTCCATATAGAAGCCTCTTTCAAGGCCATTACCTTGCCCACAGCCATCACCTGGGATGCATACTGCCCGTACTGCTACTGATGCCATCTGTACGTTGCTGATGTTAGCCCACAATCTGCAGATCTGCCACATGGCATTGTGCCACTGTTTCTTGCTGTCCTGCTGCTCTACACAGCCATGTATGCTGTGAGGCCCACATGGTAGCCTGTTTTCTACCCATGTGGCAGCCCCACAATTCTCTCTCTTGTTGTCTGAATTGAGCCCACATGGCAGCCATAACTCTGCCCACGTGGCATTCTCTCAAACCCTAGGTTCACCCCCCCAATGCTCTCCTCATATGGGGGCTTACAAACAGGGCGGTGACCTCTATATTTCCAACACCCCCTCTCACCAACCCATCTTGGCCCAACACCAAGACGTCTCCAATAGCTCCCATGTCGTAGCCCTTTGGAACAATTTGGCATCGTCAGTCTTCTAATGGCTTTTCAACCACTGGCTCTTGCTCCACCAGGTCTGGTCCCACTTTTGCATACCAGACTGGTACATAGTCCATATTTGGCAGCACCTAAGGGTACCACCACCTTCAATCACAAACTTGCCTCTAAACTCCAGCTCTCTAGGTACCAACATCCTCCAACTATCCCCCTCAAGATAGGTGAACAGCCTCAAGTCTTTAGGCACCAAGCTTTCAGGGTCTATTTCAACCAGCCCTCTGTTTGGCTAGGTCACCATACCTGAGACATCATATCCCAAGCACAAATCTAGTTAACTTGGACAGTCAAGCTCCAGTTGTGGTTCTGTATTGTTGTCCCCCTCTAAGTCATAGCCCCTATTTGACCCTGAGCTTCAAATCTTGTCGAAGAATCCCCCTCTTGAACATCAACACCAGCCAAGCACCCAGATGACTACAGGCACTCGTCACTGTCCATCACCTTCATAAAGGACCCCGACTGCTCTTCTGACCAAACACATATCCCTCAATGTCGTCCAGGCCTCAAAAGAAGTGTTCGTCATCTAAATATGAAGCAACACCATATCCACCGCCGTACCCACAATGATAGCCAAGGCTTCGCACCCGTGATATGCCATGCTCTCACTAAGATAGGGTCTACTGGCGTTGTCACCGCCGTCGAAGATGATGTGGCTCGAGAAGTCACGGTGACCTAAGGTATAAGCTGCGTCCGTCCCCGTCACAATTCCCCACAACTCCCTTAAGACTACGTGGTTCCGCACCTTCATTTTCCACAACAAGTAGTTGGTCTCGTCGAGCTTGCCTATCTCACCGAAATTTGGATCTAGTATCTATTGGCCATGATAATGAGCTGAAATAGGAAAAGTGTTTTCGAGTATCGTACACCAGTCTGAGCCTAAGCCTCCCACCTGGGTACAATCCTTCAAGCATCTACCTAAACCTAGGCCTCCCGCCTAGTTGCAATCCTTCAGACACCAAAGCTAATTCCTCCCAGTAAATGAATCAAGGTCGTCGTTTAACAAGGTCCTTGCCTTCAAGCTCCACTTCCCGATAACTTCGGTTAGGACTCTGATACCATGTTAGAAAACTGAAATTGCACCAAAAGTATCCCACAGTGTAAGACTTATAGATAGCCCACGAATTACACGACGAATGGAATCAAGCTTCATCAAGTGTGCGTACTTCGCAGCATTCATGTGTATGTGCAGAGACTAGCAGATAGACTGTGCTCATACACATATAGAAGCAACACTTATATTTTCGTCTGTCCACAAAATGGACAAGATACAATACCAAAGCCCATGGCACGCTGGACTGCCACATGGGCATCCTCAGCCCGTGGCACGCTGGACTGCCACGTGGGTTGCCCAATCAGCATGCAGCAGCCACATCAGCTGCCTGTCACGTGGACTGCAGCCAGCTCAGACCTTTCGTACAGTGCTAGCTCAGCAGTCGTACAATGCAAGCACCACGTCAGCAGGGCACCATGTCAGTGATGACATCAGCAAATGCCACGTGGCAGTGTTGGGTGCCATATCAGCAGGTCGGTGAACAAAGAGCAGCCTGGTCGATGGCAGTGGACGATCAATTTTAGGCCCAAGGGGGGGCTATAAAAGGCAGACCCCTTGGCCTTCATTCTCCATCCCAAAGTTGGGCATCATGGCCTCAGTTCAGCCCCACTGAACAGCAGGGTGCCTCAGCCTGTAGAGGGATATAGTGAGGATTCACCTCCTCTAGTTAGCTTAGTCTTTTACAGTTTTGCAGTTGAGGTTTCAGCCCCTCCATACACTTGTATTCAGCTCTTTTTGCATTCATACATTTCAGTTATATATTCCTCTTCGAAGGTCCACTACAATTCTCTCCCGCTGACTCTCTCACACATACACGGCATCACTATTGTATTGAGTGCATCATTCGTCAGTTGCAGTTAGTGTTGTGCAAGAGAGAGAGTGAGGATAGTCTATCTCCCGCTACACCCCTCTTGTGCTGCTGCCAGGGCTCCTCCACCTGCTCCATATAGGTACCTCTTTCCAGGCCATTACCCTGCCCACAGCCATTGCCATGGGTCCATATAGCATTCCATATTGCCTGTAGTGCTGCTGATGCCATCCGTACGTTGTTGATGTCAGCCCGCCATCTGCAGATTTGCCACCTGGCATTGCACCACAGTTTCTTCCTGCCCTGCTGCTCTACACAGCCAGGTATGCTCTAAGGTGTGCTGCATCATCAAAGCTCTGTTATGAGCCACTGGATTCACCATCCACATAAGAGTGGCCTGCATTTACATCAACCATGGGTTGATCTACTTTCTCTTTTCCTTTTCGTGATACTTGCATACCACTATCTACATTGCTTTGAGGAGATCCTTCTGATCTCAATTTGCCTGTCCATGGCGAAGTATGTGAACCACTACTAGAGGACACTACAGGTCTACTAATATTTTGTAATTGCTACTGTGAATTCTGTGCAACATTACCATTTTGTGCATCTACATCATCAATCACATTTACTGGTTAATATCAGCTGCTCATCTCATAAAAAGCAACATCTCTGCTCACTGTAAACTTACGAGTAAAAGGGTTATAGTATCTATACCATTTCTGTTGCAGAGAATAACCAATAAAGATGCACTTCTTAGCTTTTGGATCTAACTTGGATCTCAACTCATCTAGCACGTGAACATAGGCAATCCAACGAAAAACTTTCAAATGAGAAATATCTAGTTTTCTATCAGTATACCTCTCCTCTGGCGTCATGTCATGTATTGTTGTAGTGGGAGTCCTATTCATAATGTAGACTCTTGTAGCAATTGCTTTAGCCCAGTAATAATCTGGCAGGTCTTTTTCGTTAAGCATGGCATGAGATACTTCTTCAATATACTTGTTTTTTCTTTTGTAAGTCCATTTTGTTGTGGGGTATGACTACATGAATATTGTTGCTTTATGCCATGCTCCTGCAGGAAACTTGCAAACTCATTTGACATATACTCTCTCCCTCCATCGTACCTTAGGCATTTTATTTGCAGGCCCGTTTCTTTTTCAACCATAGCTTTAAAAGCTTTGAAATCCCCAAATACTTCACTTTTCTTTTTCATAAAATACACCTAAACTTTTATGCTGTAGTCATCAATAAAAGTGACAAAATAATGACAGTCTCCAATAGATGCAGCTTTAGTAGTCCACATGTCAAAGTGGATTAATTCCAATGGCCTCTTACTCTCTTGAACATGTCTAAAAAATGGTTTCCTTGCCTGTTTTTCAAATTGATAGGCTTCATATATCTTATGCATTTCTGTAACCTTAAACTTAGGTAATCTTGTAACAATATTTTGGGTCTACATTAATTTAAGTCGATGTACATTAATATGACCAATGCGATTATGTCATATATCAATATCTGCAATTACACCGGTCCCATGTGCAAACATTGTTGTACTCATTTCTAGCATGTTCGCATTCAACATAAATATCCTGTCCTTCTTCTTTCCTTTTGCTATGAAGTGACCTTTATTTTTCATATCCTCAACAAAGTATTCATGAGCATTAAATTTGACCTACAAGCCCTGCTCAACCATTTGACCAACGAAAATCAGGTTCTTGGTGATATTCGGGACATGAAATACATCAGACATGTATTTCTTTTTCCCATCTTACATAGACAAAGGAATTTATCAATCTGCACAATATAGGATGTGTAGTATCATCACCAGTCTCCACAAATCTTGGTCTTTCAATTTTCCTTGCATCCTACATCTATTCTGCATGATTTGTCATGTGGTTTGACACACTTGAGTCAACATACCACATATCATTGCTTTCTTTTACACTTGTTACAGAATTGGTCATGTGTTGCACCACAAACAGATGCTCATTTTCGTCATTACCCTGTCTACTAGAGAATGCATAATTGCCTTGTTGTAATTTTTTAGTCATGTTGTCATTTTGCTTTTTATAGCAGTCTTTAACCATATGATCAATTTTACCACAGTAGTAGCATTCAACATCGCTGTTTGTATTTTGGGCTCTTTGTCATCCACCACGATCTCTTTGGTTCCCCTTGACTCTAAAGTTACCACGTCCTCCTCCATAGGACTGGTTTGCTTGAATTTGCTGCATATTTTGATTTTTGCCACGGCCTCCAAATCGGCCTGCTCTACCTCTGCCTCTGCCTCTGTCTCTGCCTCTACCTCTTCCAGCATTTGAGTAGAAGACAGCTTCTTTTGAAGTTCCTCCTGAAGAAGATGCACCACCATTTCTTTACTCTTGAGAAATTAGAAGAGCAATCAACTTCTGAAAATCAGGAAAATTCTCACGGACAGCAATGGATGTCCAGAATTGTGCATAATCCTTTCCTAGACCATTCAAGGTCACAGAAACTAAATCATCTTCCACTGGCGATCCAATAGAAGCAAGTGTATTTGCAATCTTCTTCACCTTCATGTGGTAGTCATTGATGCTCATATTTTCTCTCTGCACATTATGTAACTCTTGCTTGAGTTGCATTTTTCTGGCTTGCGTATTTGTGTTATATATTTTTGTCAAAGTATCCCACGCCTCCTTCGGTGTGCTTGCATCTTGAATATGCACAATCATAGAATCTGAAATACTGATAGACAGCCAGTACATAACTTTTATGGCTCTCTCATGTAAGCCTTTAAATGCCTACAACTCCTGTTGATTGGGAGTATTAGGAATAACTGGTTCTTGTTCAGCTCCAATAATGAACTCCCAATAGTCTTTTTCCTTAAGGAAATTCATGATTCTAAACTTTCATGCTTGGAAGTTGTTCTTGTCAAGCTTTTCAGTGACAATCTGTGAAAGAGCTTGAGATGCCATTATAGAATACTTTAAAATATTCTATTACTATGAGAAAACACAACTTCTGCCTCACAAGGGCAAATCTGCAAAACTGACGTGAGTGGTATTTGACTACAGTCACTGCCTAGTGACGATTATGCATCAACAGATAATAAGAATGATTTTGTCACTCTTAATATCTCTACGCACATGCATACGATGTAATTTCTGTGATAACTTTTTACTAACCTACAGAACAGTGGTCGCACAGTAAAAAAAGGGCACTTTCTTGAGTGTCTGCAGAAAACTTTCACCACAAAAATGGGTCCCAAAATGGCCTCAAATCAAAAAGATAATTTCACTAATGACTTTGCTCTTATTCATAGCATATATTGTCCTCTCGCCACACCACGAAGGGCGTCCCAATCTGAGACAATGCACTCTTGCACTTTTTGGCTGTGCTACCTGAAGAGATTTGCTCCCAAACTTGAAAAAAAGGGAAAGCAACACTGATTCTTTTACTAGGTCACTACGAACTTGGTTTGCTTGCTTGAGCTTCTTACCACAAACCGAGCTCTGATACCATGTGAAGAGAGTGGGAGAGAAGAAAGGAGTCTCACTTGTAGCTTTCTTACATACACAATGGGGGAATATACACAAAGGTGGAGGTTGAAAACAGTTTTCCTCTTCTTAGTTGTGAAAGCCAAAAGAACTCTAAGTACAAAAGAATAGGTGAATCTTATATGTGGGTCTCAAACGAAACTTAGCTAACTAAAGTGGCATACTAAGTGAGCCACTAACTAGAGTACATAAAGATAGCTGTCATCGAGCTATTATTCATGGGCAGTGTACCAAACGCATCTGTAGCTAACAAGTCGGTGATATAAATGCACAACGGTCACCCTGGCATATCATGAGTGGGGCTCGATATCTCAACAAGAGATACCATTTGTTTGAGCATGGGTTTTAGGATATGCGACTAGTCATTGACTATCCTGATCAATGATGTGCCGCTCTATTCGCGCTCGAGGTCGCATGACTCAAACACACTCCTGGGAAGTCATGGCATTCTATGAAAGAGTCTTGGCTTAGTTGTAGCGAGGACAGAGGAGACCATGAGCACTATCGTAATCAACCAAAGTTGTCCACCTACCTTGTTTGGCCTCTATGAGCGCGAGACTTTCATTGAGACACTATGGCATAAGCTGCTCTCCCGTCAGCTTCTTGATTCAGATCCTCCTCTACCCAAACGATGTCGTCTTACTCTCATCCTTAGCAAGGGCCTCCAATGACTCTTGGATGCAATTCATACTTTCTACAAGACATGACCTTATTTTCTTTTAAAAGGACTTCTATTACGTATGAACAAAACCCTTGAAAGGTCAAGGCAAAAATACATCATACAAGCATTAAAAAAGACCCTATAGGAGGCCAAGAAAAACTCCTCGGATCGAACAAGAAATTAGCCATGCCATCTCGACCGTGCTATGGCCTCTGAAAAAAAAGAGGAGTCTCTCCATTCCATAAGGAATATAGCCCTCCTAGAAGAAGCTGCTCGTGAGTTAGCCATCAGCATATAAATATTAGGTCTTAGATGCTTGTTCTATGACTCCTTATTAATAGGTGGCCTCCGATGATGTATTGGGTTGCTTGAATAATTGAGACTAGCTCTTGTTTTATTAACAAGGTCATTGGTGTAAGCATAATGGAAGTCAATCATGCTCGTTAAAGATCTCTGCTAGTGGGGTGTTTTGAAGTTATAGCTTAAATCACAATTGCAGTCTTCACAATTTAACATTGTTTTTTGTATTAAGATATTTATGTGGGATTTGGTCTCACCTTTTATTATTTTGCAGTTGATCTCGAGAGGAAAGGTTGCAATCTTGAGGGACCAAAGTGTCAACCTAACAATGGAAGCCATAGTCTGTCTTCTAGTTGGATTGGATAAGGACAACGGTTCTTGTAGCCTTGTATGAAATGGTTTGAGTTCTTGAAGAAGCCATATGGAGTGTCAATGACAAACCAGTTCGTGATTAGATAACAAGGAGCTTATTTCTTCAAGGAGACATAATCCTAGGCTATTAGATGATTGAATTTGTCATATATTGTTGTAGGACTATTTTTTAGCATGCAATATTTGGAAGTGATACTCTATACTTTCTTCTTGTGCTATGTCTCCTTATTAATAGGCGGCCTTCTATGATGTATTGGGTTGTTTGAATAATTGAGACTAGCTCTTGTTTTATTAACAAGGTCATTGGTGTAAGCACAATGGAAGTCAATCACGCTCGTTGAAGATCTTTGTTGGTGGGGTGTTTTGAAGTTATAGCTCAAATCACAATTACAGTCTTCGCAATTTAACATTGTTTTTTGTATTAAGACATTTATGTGGGATTTGGTCTCACCTTTTATTATTTTGTAGTTGATTTCAAGAGGAAAGGTTGCCCAAAGTGTCAACCTAACAATGGAAGCCATAGTCTATCCCTCAGTTGGATCCCTCAGTTGGATTGGACAAGGACAATGGTTCTTGTAGCTTTGTATGAAATGGTTTGAGTTCTTAAAGAGGCCAGATGGAGTGTTAATGACAAACCAGTTCGTGATTAGATAACAAGGAGCTTATTTCTCCTAGGAGACATGATCCTAATTAGATCATCTAATTTGTCATATATTGTAGGACTATTTTTTAGCATACAATATTTAGAAGTGATACTCTATACTTTCTTCTATAGAGGTTACACTCTTAAAATATTCAATTGTCATTTCTACCTACTTTCTAGGAATCTTAAAACAAGTTCTTTCAATAGAGGGAGACAAGGTCATTGGCACCTTTGGATACATAGATTCAAGAGGATTTGGAGGGAAATTTTGATGAGTGTAATGTTGAATCGGTAGTCAAGGGACATAGTGAGATTGAAGTTAGTGAATCTTTTAAGACTTGTGAGTTCTATAGCTGCACAAAAGGAAAAGCCTTTCTCGTAGAAGGGTGTTAAGGGTGCTTTCTTGATTGATTTTTCAGTATCAGAAAAGTTTGTCAAAAAATCATAGAAATTTATTTGTAGGTTGGAAAAGGCATTGCATGGCCTGAAACAATTGAGGCCTACCTTGATCTAGATGAGTTGACTTCAGAACTCAATACACTAAATTTGGAACGTGTTCGTAGACTCAAAAGCAAGCTTGTTTCTTTAACTAGAATGTGCAAAGGTAATGTCTTGCAATATTGTTACAATATTTGTAATGATGTTCTTGAGTAAAATGTCTAATTGATTTGCATAGATAAATCTTTACTCTCTTTGTTTGTATAGATTAAATTACAGATATCATGTAATTTACTTTTGTTACAGGTAAGAGATGAAATTGAACAATTGATGGATGATGATGGAGATATGGTAGAGATGTATTTGACTGAGAATGAGTGCATGGAGTTTTTCTTTCAAAAGGAGCATCTCATGTCATTTGGGACTAAAGCATCTATGTTTTTCTCATATATGTTAAATTTTAGTACGAGTTGATGATGCAATCATTAAGGATGCTTGTATATTTAAAGAAAATGATGAGATTCAGACACTGGGTTTATTCTATAAGTTCCCTTAATTCATTTCCAATACCACATTCCATTTTCAATAGTAATACAATGATTTGTAGAATTATGCCAAGTCTATGTATCATGCTGCATTAAGTATCTATCCCATTCATTAATAGGAAATAACAGTCAAAAGCTCCTAAATAGTCTTGTCTACTACTCATAGATATTTATATATATTCCAAGAATCAAACATCAAACATTCAGTCACTAACTTCTTGTAACCATGAGTTGTATTTTTTCCAACCCAAGTGTGAGTAATGGTAACAAAAGAAATCAATTTCAAGCCGTAGGCTCTTGGAAAACTCTTCATGTAATGTCTTTATAATTTTATATATTATTTTGTTATGTAAAAATTGTATTATTTATTTCTCAATTAACTATCGAATAATATTTGTTATCAAGTAAAATGTGTGTGTTATAAAAGGTAAAAGTTATTCCTTAGAATTTTAGATAACTTCTTCACACTGTGTACTATGAGTACTGATGCACTTAAGACTTTTGATTAATATTTCACACTTAGACAATAAATTTCATTGATGGATACTAAGTATCAAATGTAAAATTTTAGTAATTTAAGATTCCAATGTCATGTAAAATTTTGGCCCATTTTAAAAACTGGTAAAAGTTTTTTTTTTGGGGCCCATTTTGAATGCTATTGTTTATAAAATAAGAAATGGCAATTGTGATTCCATTTCTTGCCATTTGTAACATAATAACCGGCATTTTGTATGTCACTTTATTTTCATTTTCAACATGAAATCTTGCAAATTTTAAGTCATCTTTTGCCATTTTGAATATAATAAGTGACAATTTTTATGTCACCTTTTGTCATTTCAAACATAACTTTTATGGCACCTTTTGCCATTTCATCACAATTGGTCTCAAATGCAATGCCATGTCATGCATCAAAAATGGCAAAAATATATGGTACTTTTGGTTGCCATTTCGATTATGGAAATGACAAAACTATATGGCACTTTTAGTTGCCATTGTAA
The DNA here is from genome assembly GCF_047967505.1 of Dipteris shenzhenensis. Classification (NCBI taxonomy): domain Eukaryota; kingdom Viridiplantae; phylum Streptophyta; class Polypodiopsida; order Gleicheniales; family Dipteridaceae; genus Dipteris; species Dipteris shenzhenensis. Next base: position 37,838,121 of record NC_141597.1, on the reverse strand, counting down.
GAAAACAATACAACATTTTTGCTCAACAAATAACAGGATCTCGTATGTAAGAGAGAAAAGTAGATAGTATGGAGAATACAAAATTTGATTACTATAAAACTGATACAATAGATGGCACTGCCTCCCAGCCGTTTGCTCCTATGTGAGAAGCTTCGATGGCGTGTTAGAAACAGTAGAGGACGGAGGCTGGATGCTAAGGAATCAGGGTTGCTATAGCCAATGATGATAATGGACTTCACGGGCTTGCTCTTATATAGCCACCAATCGTAGTTGGTTAGACCCAATTGGGAGACTGACTCAGTCGGCCCAAAACGGCTGACTAGAGATCGGTCCTAAAATAGGCCATCGACCACATGTTAGAACCGTGGCACAGAATAGAGCAACTAACCTATGGTTACATTCGGCGCAGAGCCATCCGGGATCATTTGGGGCTCCAAATGGGCCTTGCAGCCCGAGAGTGGACTGCCCTAAAAAATGCTCCGTCTACCCTTAGTGCGATCAGTCATGGGATGCCTTACCACACTTGCATGTAGCCTAGTTGGTAGTGTGCCAACTCTATTTGAAGCTGTCTAGCCAAACCAGGACCTACCGGATAACCTAGCTACTCAAATGCCTTCTCCTCATATGGAGGGCTTATAAGTAGAGTTAGCTGGTTCCCGCGTAGTTACACAAGAGTGGAGCATTGATATCTAACACCCCCCTCAATGTCCACCCGTAAGTGAACTACTTTTTCGACCCAATGCCAAATCGATGAAGATGCCTCTCCAGCAAGTCTCTTCCAAGAGCCTTCGTGAAGATGTCCACAGCATTCTCTGTAGTCAGACAGTACACGAAGTCAACCTCTCCATCCATGATGAGCTCGCGTATAAAGTGATATTGAATCTCAATGTGTTTTGTTGTGCGAGAATGGAACATAGGGTTCTTTGCAATTGCCATGCAACTCTGATTGTCACATGATAACTGCGTAGGCTTGTTTTGCACTGCACCCACGTCCCCTAAAATCCTCCTCAACCACACTACCTCACAAGAAGCAAAAAATGTTGATTTGTACTCAGCCTCGATAGAAGAAAGAGCAACTGTGGGTTGCTTCTTGCTGACCCATGACACAACTCCAGATCCAAGTGAGAGACAGTAACCTGTCACTGATCTCCTACTGTCCACGTTTCCTGCCCAATCGGAGTCACATGAATCTAGTCAAGATGTGGGAATCCTTTTGCCACGAGCCGAGCCTTGTACTTATCCAACGTGTCATCACACTTGTACTTGGTCTTGTACACCCACTTGGTGCCAATTACCTTGCGTTTTGGTGGTCGATCCACAAGGTCCCAAGTGTTGTTCTTCATTATGGAGCCATACTCCGACTGCATAGCCTCCATCCACCTACCATTACCCTATGCCTCTTCAAGACACTTGGGTTCTTCAGCACGGATCACTTCTGTCATCAAAGCATAGTTGACCAACTGTTCCTGCGCCCTTCTTTGCTCCTCTAATCTATTGGACCAACAGTGTTCGGATGGTTCCTCCTCAATGGCTAGAGGTTCTCTGCCATCCAAAAGCTGCTTTACCCACTTCGGGAATGGTCATTACTGTTGTGGTTCTGTAGGCTCTTCTTCCTCTTCTTTAACTTGAATCCTCCCAAGCACCATTGAGGGAGTTCGGTCTGCTATTGGTGGCTGTACTGGATGGATATCCTGGTCCTGGTTGTCTCGGAAGGAAGCATCCTCCTCCAATTCATGCGGGTGTTCTGAGAAGACCACATCACAACTTACTATTACCTTCTTGGTAACAGGATTATAGAGACTATAACCCTTCGCCTCTTCACTATAGCCCAAGAAAATACACTTTTGGCTCTTCGGTTTCCATTTGGTCCTATTAGCATCAGGGACATGCACAAAACAGTCACATCCAAAAACTTTGAAATGTGCAGCTGAAGGTTTCTTACCAGAAAAGGCTTGCAGTAGAGTCATCCCATTCACAGCCTTTGTGTAGCTACGATTTAAAATGTAAACTACTGTGTTACATGCTTCAGCCCAGAAAGTCTTTGGCAAATCTTTCCCTTTCATCATACTCCTGCCCATTTCACAGATGATGCGTAGCTTGCACTCTGCTACTCCATTTTGCTGTGATGTATGTGGCGGGGGTTTCTGCCTCTTGATCCCGTGACTTTTGCAGCAACTTTCAAATTCACTTGATGAGAACTTTCCACCTCTGTCTAATCTCAACTTCTTCCCCTTCCTCCCCGTTTCTTTCTCAACCATTACATGCCATTCTTTGAACTTACTAAAAGCCTCATCTTTAGTCTTCAGGAAGTATATCCATACCCTTGTATTGTAGTCGTCGATCAGCATCATGAAGTAGTAGGAGCCACCCAAAGCTTTCATCTCCATATTTCCGCAGAGGTCCGTGTGAATGAGCTCTAGAGGAGCCTTTGCCCAATGGAAGCAAGTGCATCTACAATTTTCTTCACCTTCATGTGGTAGTCATTGATGCTCATATTTTCTCTCTGCACATTGTGCAACTCCTGCTTGAGCTGCATTTCCTTGCCTTGCGTATTTGTGCTATACATTTGGCATACTTGCATCCTGAATATACACAATCATAGAATCTGAAATATTGATAGACAGCCAGTACATAACTTTTCTGGCTCTCTCATGCCATCCTTTAAATGCCTGCATTTCCTGGTTATTGGGAACATTAGGAAGAACTGGTTCTTCTTCATTTCCTGTAATGAACTCCCAATAGCCTTTTTCCATAAGGAAATTCGTCATTCTAAACTTCCATCCCTGGAAGTTGTTCTTGTCAAGCTTTTCGGTGACAATCTGTGAAAGAGAATCAGACGCCATCAAAAACACTGCAAAATATTGTATCACTGCAAAAAACACAGCTTCTGCCTCACACGGGCAAATCTACAAAACTAACGAAAGTAGTATTTGACCACACAGTCACTTCCTAGTGACGATTTTGCATCAGTAGGCAATAAGGATGATTCTGTAACTTCTGGTATCTCTATGCATAGGCATATGATGCAATTTCTATGGTAACTTTTCACCGACCTGTAGAGCAGTGGTCGCACAGCAAAAACAAGGCCTTTTTCTGAGTGCTTGCGAAGAACTTCCGCCTCCAAAACGGGCCCCGAAATGGCTTCGAATCAGAAAAATAAAGTCACCGAGGGATTTGCCATCCCCCGCAGCATATACTGCCCTCTTGCCACACCGCGAAGGGCGTCTCAATTTGAGACGGTGCACTCTTGCACTTCCAGCCATGCTACCTGCAGAGATTTGCTCCCAAACTCGAAAAAGGAAAGCAACACTAGTCCTCTTACTAGGATACCATGAACTTGGTTTGCTTTCTTGAGCTCCTTACCACGAACCAAGCTCTAATACCATGTGAAGATAGTGGGAGAGAGGGAAGGAGTCTCACTTGCAGCTTTCTCACATACACAATGGGAAAATACACACAAAGGTGGAGGCTGAAAACAGTTTTCCTCTTCTTAGTTGTGAAAGCCAAAAGAACTCTAGTACAAAGAAATAGAAGAACCCTATATGTGGGTCTCAAACCAAACTCAGCTAACTAAGGTGGCATACTAACTGAGCCATGAACTAGAGTACATAAGGATAGCTGTCATCCAGCTATTATTCATGGGCGGTGTACCAACCGCATCTGCAGCTAACAAGTCGGTGACATAAATGCACAACGGTCACCCTAGCATATCACGAGTGGAGCTCGATATCTCAAGAAACACTAAGCTATGGCATGAGAGGTTTGGTCATCTAAACCTTAGTTCTTTAAAGGAGATGCATAAAAGTGGAATGATTGCAGACCTACCAGAAATTACAGATCTGCTTGATGTATGTGAAGCTTGCATGATGCGTGGATAGGCTTGGAGTCAAGGTCTCCTTCTTGATGTAGTGGGCCATCAGGTAGGCATTGAGCCAGTTACGCCACTAGTTCGGTGCCAAGTGGATTTGGACTACTCCCCTCCAAACCACCGGTGAAGTCACAGAAGTCAATGGTTGTAGTGTAGGCTCCTTCGCATAGGAGAGCCTTGTTTTCCACCCCCCCATCCTCCCCATGAGTTGGACCATGGTGAGTTTAGGGAAATGGCTTGGGGGGCACTTGGTCCTCATATAGAGTAGCACATCGGTCAAATTTGATGCTATATGGAGGTGTTTTAGGTGAGTTATGCCCGTTTTATCTTTCAAGCTTGTTGTAGTAAGCAGCCCATAAACAAGTGTGTGTGATTGTTTTTCGTAATGCTTTGGTTCCTAGAAAGAGGTCTCAAGGTACTACTTGGTTTGTGTATTTGGGTTGTAATAGATGTTGGTGCGAGATCTCTGCGCCACTATGATGTTTGATTGTTGACCTAAGCTAGTGAGGTCGCCAATGGAAGATGATGATCTAGTTTCTGTGACCTTGAATGGTCTAGGAAAGGATTATGCACACTTTCGGACATCCATTGCCGTCCGTGAAAAATATCCTGATTTTGAGGAGTTGTTTGCTCTTCTAATTTCATAAGAACAAAGAAATGGTGGTGCATCTTCTTTAGGAGGAACTTCAAAAGAAACTGTCTTCTACTCAAATGCTAGAAGAGGTAGAGGCAGAGGTAGAGGAGGCTGATCTGGAGGCCGTGGTAGAAATTAGAATATGCAGCAAACTCAAGAAAACCAGTCCTTTGGAGGAGGACGTGGTAACTCTAGAGGCAGGGGGAGCCAAAGAGGTCGTGGTGGATGGCAGAGAGGCCAAAATGCAAACAGCAGTGTTGAATGCTACTATTGTGGTAAAATGGGTCATATGGCTAAAGATTGCTACAAAAAGCAGAATGACATTATGAATGGAAAATTGCAGCAAGGCAATTATGCATCCTCTAGTAGACAGGGTGATGTCAAAAATGAGCATTTGTTTAAGGTGCAGCACATGACCAATTCTGTGACAAGTGTAGAAGAAAGCAATGATGTGTGGTATGTTGACTCAGGTGCACCAAACCACATGACAGGTCATGCAGAATGGATGCAGGATGCAAGGAAAATGGAAAGACCAGGATTTGTGGAGACTGGTGATGATACTGCACATCCTATTGTGTAGATTGGTAAAATTCCTTTGTCTATGCAAAATGGGAAAAAGAAATACTTGTCTGGTGTATTTCATGTCCCGAACATCACCAAGAACCTGGTTTCTATTGGTCAAATGGTTGAGCAGGGCTTGCAGGTCAGATTTAATCCTCATGGATGCTTTGTTGAGGATATGAAAAATAACAGTCACTTGATAGCAAAAGGAAAGAAGAAGGGCAGGATGTTTACGTTGGATGCAGACATGCCTGAATTGAGTGTAGCAATGTTTGCACATGGGATCAGTGTAGTTGTAGATATTGATATCTGGTATAAACGCATTGGTCATGTTAATGTACAGTGACTTAAATCAATGCAGGCCCAAAATATTGTTGCAGGATTGCCTAAATTCAAGGTTGCAGAAATGCATAAGGTATGTGAAGCCTGTTAATTTGGAAAATAGGCAAGGAAACCATTTCCTAGACATGTTCAAGAGATTAAGAAGCCATTGGAATTAATCCACTCTGATGTGGGGACTACTAAAGCTGCATCTATTGGAGGCTGTCATTATTTTGTCACTTTTATTGATGACTACAGCAGAAAAGTTTGGGTGCATTTTATGAAAAAGAAAAGTGAAGTGTTTGGGCATTTCAAAGCTTTTAAAGCTATGGTTGAAAAAGAAACGGGCCTACAAATAAAATGCCTAAGGTCAAATGGAGGGGGAGAGTACCTCTTAAATGAGTTTGCAAGGTTCTTGTAGGAGGATGGCATAAAGCAGCAATATTGATGTAGTCATACTCCACAGCAAAATGGACTTGCAGAAAGGAAAAACAGGCATATTGGAGAGGTATCTCGGGCCATGCTAAATGAAAAAGACCTACCATATTATTATTGGGCTGAAGCAGTTCTTATAGTAGTTTACATAATGAACAAGGGTCCCACTGTAGCAATACATGGCATGACACCAGAGGAGAGTATACCGGTAGGAAACCATATATTTGTCATTTGAAAATTTTTTGTTGCATTACCTATGTTCATGTGCCAGATGAGTTGAGGTCTAAGTTGGATCCAAAAGCTGAGAAGTGCATCTTTATTGGTTATTCTCTGTAGCAGAAAGGGTATAGATGCTATAACCCTTCTACTCGTAAGTTTATGGTGAGCAGAGATGTTGTTTTTGATGAGATGAGTAGCTGGTATAAACCAGTAAATGTGATGATTGATGTAGATGCACAAAATGGTAATGCTGCACAAAATTCACAGCAGCAATCCCAAAATATTAGTGGACCTGTAGTGTCCTCTACATTCACATACTTCACCATGGACAGGCAAATTGAGATCAGGAGAATCTCCTCAAAGCAATGCAGATAGTGGTATGCAGGTATCACGAAAAGGAAAAGAGAAGATAGATCAACCCATGTTTTATGTGAATGCAGGTCACTCTTATGTGGATGGTGAATCCAGTGGCTCAGAACAGAGCATTGATGATGAGTTGGGTATTCCTTCTATTGTTACACCTGGAGTAAGGAAGACCAGGGATGTTTTGAGAGCACCTAGAAGTGAGCCTATTTTGCGCAGGTCTACCAGAGCTAGATATCCTGTGGATAGGCTGAAATATGATGGATTTATAGCCATTCACTATGCCTATATGGTCAAAGTGATATAGGAACCAGAACCCACTTCTTTTGAGCAAGCCATGGGAAAAGAAAAATGGGAGAAAGCGATGGATGAAGAAATGGATGCCTTGGAAGCAAATGCTACATGGGAATTGGTGCCTTTGCCAAAAGACAAGGATGCAATTGGCTGTAAGTGGGTTTATAAGGTGAAGCACAATGTAGATGGTTCTGTGAACAGATACAAGGCAAGATTAGTTGTCAAGGGGTATGCACAGACATATGGCATTGATTATGAAGAAACATTCAGTCCAATTGCAAGAATGGAAACCGTAAGAGCAGTCATTGCTATGGCTGCATCAAAGGGATGGTCTTTACATCAGATGGATGTAAAGAATGCCTTCTTGCATGGTGATTTGCAACAAGAGGTCTTTATGGAGTAGCCACCAGGTTATGTTCATGCTGTTCAGTTTGTTTGCAGGTTGAAGAAAGCCTTGTATGGCTTGAAGCAAGCACCTAGAGCATGGTCTAACAAGATAGGACACTATCTTGTCACTATTGGCTTTCAGATTTTCGAGGAAAATTTCTCACTTTATGTGAGAAAAATAGAGAAAGGTATTATGTTGCTTGTCATTTATGTTGATGATTTGATCATCACAGGTGATAGTGATGAAGATATCCTTCATATGAAAATGCTATTGAAGCAGAAGTTTGAGATGAAGGATTTGGGAGAGCTGCGTTATTTATTGGGCATTGAGGTGATTAGATCACCAAGTGGGATACGACTCTTGCAGAGGCAGTATGGATTGGACATGCTGTGCAAATATGGGATGACAGGCTATAAGCCTATTTCAGTTCCCTTGGAGTAGAATGTGAAGCTGAGCACAGATGCAGGTGAGCTTTTGGAAGACCCTACTATGTACAGACCCATAGTAGGAAGTTTGATTTATATGACTATTACCAGGTTAGATTTGAGCTATGCTGTCGGATTGGTAAGTCAATTTATGCAGGCTCCAAGGAAACCGCATTTGGATGCGGCTAGATGCATACTCAGGTATGTGAGGTCCACATTGTAGTATGGACTATTTTATGAGGCAGGGGTTCATATACAGTTCCATGGATACACTGATGCTGATTGGGCTGGTAGTATTTCTGATAGACGATCTACCAGTGGATATGTGTTCTCTTTTGGGAGTGATGCAGTCACTTGGAGTAGCAAGAAACAGCCTACAGTTGCCTTGTTGAGACGGAGGCTGAGTACAGGGGTGCAGCGATGGCTGCATGTGAGGTAGCTTGGTTGCATAAGCTACTTTATGATATGCATCAGTCTACAGATGGGCCAGTTGTCATTTATTGTGACAACATGAGCAATATACACTTGACAAATAACCCAGTCTATCATGCTAGAACAAAGCACATTGAGGTGCATTATCACTATGTGTGGGAGAAGGTTTTACTAGGTCTTATTGATCTAGTTTATGTCAGCACAGAGGATCAGGTAGCTGACATATTCATGAAGGCATTGGGCACAGAGAAGCTCCGCAAGTTCAGAGACCTGCTTGGTGTGCAGGAATTGGGATTGAGCTCGAGGGGGAGTGTTGAGATATCGAGCTCCACTTGTGATATGCCAGGGTGACCGTTGTGTATTTATGTCACCGACTTGTTAGCTACAGATGCGGTTGGTACACCGCCCATGAATAATAGCTGGATGACAGCTATCCTTATGTACTCTAGTTCATGGCTCAGTTAGTATGCCACCTTAGTTAGCTGAGTTTGGTTTGAGACCCACATATAGGGTTCTTCTACTTCTTTGTACTAGAGTTCTTTTGGCTTTCACAACTAAGAAGAGGAAAATTGTTTTCAGCCTCCACCTTTGTGTGTATTCCCCCATTGTGTATGTGAGAAAGCTGCAAGTGAGACTCCTTCCCTCTCTCCCGCTATCTTCATAGTGTTGCTCACATCGGCTCGAGCACTAAAAGTTGAGAGTTCGTAGATGTTGTTGCGGCATGTACCTTTACCAATGACCTTTCCTTGAAGATCCAAAATCTGTGTGCCATTCTTATCAAAGTGAACTTTGAGGTCCTGATCTGTGATCGCAGAAACAGACAACAAGTTTCTCTTGATATCTGGCACATAAAGAACATCGGACAACTGTTTTACACCTCCATCTGACCTTTTCCTTTTGCTAGACATTTTGCATCATTGCCGACTGCTACCAGGATGTCATTCCCTACTGGATGTAAAGAGGTATACCAATCCTTTCGATTGGTCATGTGGCACGATGCACCACTGTCAATAATCCAAGGTTCATCCGTAGGTACATGAATTGCCTCCAAGCAAATCTCCTCAATTGCTTCGAATGGCTCTACTGGTACTGCCTGCACATTGTTGCTGGACTCTTTCTTTACTCCGTTCTCATCTGCAATCTTCTTCTGGCACTCATTCTGCTTGTGCCCTACCTTGTTGCAATAGAAGCACTTGATCTCCTTCTTTCTCTTTTTATCATCAGAAGAAGATGGGTTACCAGAGTCCTTACCCTTTTTTTTCTTTGATCCAGCCGAGAAAGCCGAATCTTCTCCAGTCCTCATCTTTTGATGCATCTCCTCCTCCAGAAGCATTGTGCTAAAATCCTCAAAGTTGAGGGGTGGACTTCTGTTGTGTGTATTCAGTGCCGTAACAAGACTGTCATACTTTGGTGGGAGAATCCGTATGCACCTTCGTGCTAGATTCTCGCTGGTGATGGTGATTCCAATCGCAGTCATCTGATTGCACAGATTCTTCACCCTGGTGATGAACATCTTTGCCGTTTTAGACTTAGACAGTTTCTCGTTCATGAGTTGAGCCTCCAAATTTTGAATCCGTGTCTTATTCGTGGTCTTGTACTGATTTTTCAAGACTGTCCATGCCTCCTTCGCTGTGGTGACATGTTGAATTAACGCCATGATAGAATCACTTACACTGCAGACAATAGAACATAGCACATTTGCATTTCTTCTTGTCCACACGATAATCTGATCCGTAGTTGGTACTATCTGTTGTCTTGCATTAGCTGGATTCGGTCTCGCAATCGGCTTCACGTCCACCCCAGTAGCAGTATCCCAAAGCTCGTATGCGCTTAGGATGGTCTTCATCTTGAACTTCCAGAGTGGATAGTTAGTGCCGTCCAACTTTCCACTTTCGCCGAACGATGGGATTCACAGTCTTGCAAGCTGGGCCATCTCTCACAATCTGCTCGCAAATGGAAACACACTACCAAATCTTCTTGCTAGAGCTCGAGCTCTGATACCATGTAAGAAAACAATACAACGTCTGTGCTCAATAGATAACAGGATCCTGTATGCAAGAGAGAAAAGAAGATAGTATGGAGAATCAAAAATTTGATTACTGTAAAACTAATACAATAGATGGTGCTACGTCCTAGCCGTGTGCTCCTGTGTGAGAAGCTTCGATGGCATGCTGGAAATAGTAGAGGATGGAGGCTGGATGCTAAGGAATCAGGGTTGCTATAGCTAATGATGATAATGGGCTTCATAGGCTTGCTCTTATATAGCCACCAATCGTAGTCGATTAGACCCAATTGGGAGACCGACCCAGTCAGCCCAAAACGGTCGACTGGAGGTCGATCCTAAAATAGGCCACCAACCACATGTTAGAACCGTGGCATAGAATAGAGCCATCCGGGATCATCTAGAATCATCTAGGGCTCCTAATGGGCCCCACAGCCTGAGAGTGGGATGCCCCGGGAAATGCTCTGTCTACCCTCAGTGCAGTCAGTCATGGGATGCCTTCCTGCACTTGCATGTAGCCTAGTTGGCAGTGTGCCAACTCTATCTGAAGCCGTCTAGCCGTCAAGCCACACATGGCCCCCATATGGTGTCCAAACTAGGACCTATCAGATAACCTAGCTACTCAAATTCCTTCTCCTCATATGGGGGCTTACAAGTAGAGTTAGCTAGTTCCCGCGTAGTGACATGAGAGTGGAGCATTGATATCTAACAGCCATTTCATACATAAAAATGGCAAAATATATGGCACTTTTGGTTGCCATTTTAGACATCAAAATAGCATAAATATATGGCACTTTTGCTTGTTATTTTGCATGTGGAAATGGCAATACTATATGGCACTTTTGGTTGCCATTTCATACATAAAAATGGCAAAATATATGGTACTTTTGGTTGCCATTCAAGACATAAAATGGTAAAAATATATGGCACTTTTGGTTGCCATTTTGCATGTGAAAATGGCAAAACTATATGGCACTTTTAGCTTCCATTTAATACGTAAAAATGGCAAAATATATGGCACTTTGGGTTGCCATTTTAGATACAAAAATGGCAGCAATATATGACACTCTTGGTTGCCATTTTGTATGTGAAAATGGCAAAACTATATGGCACTTTCAGTTGCCATTTCATATGTAAAAATGGCAAAACATATGGCACTTTTGGTTGCCATTATGGACATAGAAATGGCAAAAATATATGGCACTTTTGGTTGCCATTTCCAAAAAATGGCACATGTGGAAATGGCGGAAAGCAACTGCCATTTAATAATGTAGAAATGTCACTTTTGGGCTACCATTTCTACCTAGTTTTGTAGTAGTGAGTTCTCTGACTGGTTGATGTAAGGACTAAATGAATTGTTCCCTTGACATACTTTCTTTGCATACTTTAGTCCTGGCACTCTCTAGGTTAGCACGTGAAACTTGGTCTTTTGAAAGGGGTGGGGCTTGGAGAGGCTTTTTGCAGTCTAGTGGGGGTGGCAATTTCCTAAGCTTGTGTGGGTAGCACACTTTGCATCACAGTGCTCTCTTTTGGAGAATGGGAAGGAGTAACCAGTAAAGTGACAGGGATGGAGGGGAAACACCCTAATTGGGTGGGTGTTGCATTCCTTGAGGCGGTCGAGTTTCTCTACACTTGGCATAGGGTTTGCTCTCCTTCATTTGCAAGATCTCATACTTGAACCAACAAGTTGTTCTCTTCTCTACATTTGGGCTATTAGGATTTTCTATAGAATATCACTTCGTTCCTAGTTGCATACATAGATTTAGAAAGAACCAAAGTGCACATGCTCGGATAGCATTCCAATTGGGGAGTGCTCTACTAGGAGTGCATCGAGTAGAAGGTAAGCATAATTGAGTGGTAGTTTAGCAAGCTGGAGCTGCATTGAGGATCACAAGGTTTTGGAGAGTCTCTTCTCACAACACTGTCTCCCCTCATGTAGGGCAGGAACATTTTGATGTAAAAACGGTTTTCTATCTTTTGGACTTTATTTTATTTTAAAAAGTATAGGATTTCACATGATTTTTGTACACGTATAGTACTTCTCAACGGTTTAGTAACCAATAGCCACACTGATCGAGCACTGATCATAGTGATTGTACATGTGTAGATATCTACTATGGTCCAACACATAGAGAAGGATGATCTCATTCACAAGTTGCTACTTTTTTGGATCTTGTTCTAGATGCAATTTCTATTGCTGGTGGCGATGGAGACTTTTAGCTTCTGCTATACCTGAATGTTCCTCAGGAGGACTCTGATGTAGCTGGAGAATGTGATGCACCTGCATGATCCTCTATCTTCTCCTCATGCACCAGCTCCTCCTTTACCATTTTCTCCTCTAATGCCTGCTCCACAACACCTCATCATCATCTATTCTTGAGATTTTTGCTTCTGTACTCTGAAGTATTGGAGAAGCATTCTAGAGAACCTATGCTACTAGTCTAGCTTTGTACTCTCAATTATTGGGGAAACATATTGGAGAAACTATGCTACTAGTCTAGCTCTAAAGTTTTATACATACTTTGAATTGTAATGTTCCTCTTTCTATTGTAACAAACAGGAATGCAAACTGAATTTTTTATATGCTATATGAAACTTTTGTACATGAATTATTCATAAGGGAAATATTATGGTTTTTACAAGTGATAAGGTCTCAATCTTTGTTAATTTTGTTGATTTCCCATATGCTATCTTTAAAGCCTTGTAAGAAGGTACCCTTGAGTCTTAATTTGAATTCAATGTTTCTACCATAGACTAATGCTACATGCTATATGCACTACAAATAAGAGAAGAATCATTCTATGTAAAGGCATCCCAAATGGGATAAATTGTTGAGAGAAATCAAAACTCATATTATATGTCAATTGTATCAATACAAAAATCAATGATACATAAGCAAAGACATCCCAAATGGCATTGTTGAGATAAATAAAAACTCATATTATAGGTATTGTATCAATACAATGAGTGAGACATAATAAAAATCTAAAGTCCAACTATGATGACAATATCTACTCCTATGCAGATGAAGTCGGAGGCTACTATGAAGGTTGCTCATCAGGCTGGGCTATGTGAAGGCTACTGATCAGGCTATTGTGGATCCTCCATATGTTGATGATGTCCCTCACTGGAAAGATTCTCTTCCACTTTATAACTATCCTCAGCTATGATGGTTTCCTCACGGGCCCCCTGCTCCTTCATACCACTTGTGGTGGTAGGCTCCTTCCCTTCAGCAATATGCTCCTTCATACCACTTGTGGTGGTAGGATCCTTCCCTTCAGCAATAGGCTCTATGATATTACTAGCCTCCATGACAGTGGCTACTTGTTTCCGAAAGAATTATCTTTGGATCTCTCTCTGTGTCTCCCTCGAGATAATTTATGAGCATAACTTAGGAGCTTTTCTATGACCATGGATCTATATCCATCCACATACACTGATGTAAAGCTATCCTCTGAAACCTGCAATCAAGAACAATAATAAGAAAGATTAGATTATATTTTGTTGCACAATGGCATTTGTACAAGAGTCATTATGAATATATATATTTATATACTTACCCTGTATGCTTGCAGATTTGCAAAGTAAGTATCTAACAAATACTTGGAATGGATCATTGTCCTTCACCCACATGAATGGGCATCATCCTATTGTCGCACTTGCACAAACTTAACAACCTTAAGATATGCTTTATAATTTAGAAGGACAAAAAACATCATTGAACATTTAGAAATTTCCTTACCCTTAAGTCAACATTTGGAGGACAATGATCCAAGACATCCAATAAACTTTTCTTGCCTTTGCAAGAAAAAATCCTATTGTTAACAATGGTGAAGTAATAATTGAGAGCTTTATTTATATAGGGCTATAGTAAATAAGGAAACATACAAATCAAGCTCCCTATGTGTTCCATAGAGAGAATTCATATGAAAGGCTTATTTTTGTTGACAATCAATACACACTAGGCTGTAATGGTTGCTGCAGGGATCAAGTACATGAACCTCAATTTGATGCTGCTCTTTTAACATTGGGGACTTCACCTCCAAAAAATTTAGTGTATCACGTGCATTCAAAAAGAGGGGTATTTTAATCCCACTTTTAGGAAAAATTTGACAAGATTACAATACAGAAGTGGTTTGTTGATTCAACTTTAGAAAAAAAATTATTAGTTCTTCATAAGTAAAGTGGGGTGCTTTTATTGAGGAAAAAGTTTTAGTTGAGGGGTTTTTTAAATACCCCTTGAATGACGTGATACCTAGGATTTCTTAGTAGTGCATCCCCCTAAGCTTTTAACCCTCCTCTGTACACATTGGTAGAAATATTTTATCAGTGCATTGTATAAGAAACTCGGTCCATATCATCAATTAATCAAGAAACTCAACCCATATTCATCATGTAAGCATGAAGATCAATTATCTGAGAACTAAAAAAGAATTGTATCAGCCACCCACTCCCCTCTGACCAAACAGTCTTGTGTCACTGTTATATCTCTCATAGAAGTGGCATCTTGTATTATTCAAGTACATTGCATAAGGAGCTAAATTGTTATTTTCAATCCAAAAACTCTAATCTTTTTAGGAATTGTCAACTGTAGATGACATTGGATTTTAGCTACAATACATCTTCCAACAAAAGCATGCTTCTACTTCAATTTAGTTACACATACTCATAGAGAGATCGATCTGTAAGTGACCTTGAATCTCCCTTGGATGTCCCTAAAGAAGTATCTTAATTTTTTGAAATAATTGAGGATTTATTTTAAAGATAGCTATTGACACTGACATCTACAATTTACAGTGCTCTGAAGATACTAGCTTTTGCACTCGATCATTGCCCACAAAATACATCTAAGTTAGGTGCAATTGAGCCGATGCACTTGGAGGTAAGATAGAAAATCCGCTGCCCTATCAATACTTTTTAAAAATTAATCTAAATATTTTTAAGCTTACAATCTACTCACAGACACCTCGAAAATATACTTCCAGAGAGGATAGCTAGAGCCATCTAACTTTTGGCTTTCGCCGAACGGTGGGATTCGCAGTCTTTTAGGCTTGGCCATCTCTCACAATCTGCTCGCAAATAGAAACACACTACCAAATCTTCTTGCTAGAGTCCAGGCTCAATAGATAACAAGATCTCGTATACAAGAGAGAAAACAAGATAGTATGGAGAATCAAAAATTTGATTACTGTAGAACTGATACAATAGATGGCGCTGCCTCCCAACCGTATGCTCCTATGAAAGAAGCTTCGATGGCATGCTGGAAATAGTAGAAGACAGAGGCTGAATGCTAAAGGAATAAGGGTTGCTATAGCCAGTAATGAAATGGGCTTCACGGGCTTACTCTTATATAGCCACCAGTCGTAGTCAGTTAGGTTCAATTGGGTGACCGACCCAGTCCACCCAAAACGGTCGACTGGGGGTCGGTCCCAAAATAGGCCATTGACCATATGATAGAACCGGTGCACAAAACAGAGCAACTCACCAAACAGAGCCATCCAGGATCATTTGAGGCTCCAAACGGGCCCCGCAACTCGAGAGTGGTTTGCCCTGGGAAATGCTCCATCTACCCTCAGTGCTGTCAATCAACGGATGCCTTCCTGCACTTGCGTGTAGCCTAGTTGGCGGTGTGCCAACTCTATCTAAAGCCGTCTAGTCATCAGGCCACACATGGCCCCCATCTGGTGTCCAAACCAGGACCTACTGAATAACTGAGTTACTCAAATTCCTTCTCCTCATATGGGGGGCTTACAAGTAGAGTTAGCTAGTTCCCGCGTAGTTACACGAGAGTGGAGCATTGATATCTAACACTTTACAGAAGTCTAAATTTTTGAATAGTGTGTTAAATTGGGGTTAAATTGTGATCAAGAGATCAAATGCCTCATAAATGGCACACAAATGAGGGACATTAGACCATGCTCCATCCAAGGGTTCAGAAGGAGCTCCTTATACAACTCATTAGATCAACTTTGTCAATTTAGGGGTTTGAAATTGTCTCTTTAAATGATCCTTTGGTGGGAAGTAGACTATGCTAATGGCATGACAATGTGGCATGATGAACATGGAGAAATGATTAGAGAATTCTATGGTATCCGGTCTTCATCAAATCAATGGCACAAGTTTAAGGCCTTTTATAGCCCTAGGATGAAATCCAGAGAACTAATGATGCATGAATCGTGCTATTTTCGAGCCATTAGATCTAATCTAAACCTAAGTGTTCTTACCATTTTCGCCAGTGTAGATGCCATGTGAACATCTTTGAACATTTAAGATGACTAGATTAGTATAGCTCACCATGGCCCTAGATCTTATACGATCCAAAATGACTTATTATCTCGGGGGATTCATCTCACAAAATTTTAGTGTACCACGTGCAGTATTTTAATTGAACTTTTCAAAAAATTTAACAAGATTACAATAACAGGAGTGGTTTTTTAATTCAAATTTACAAACAAATCCATTAGTTCATAAGTAAAGAGGGATAGTTTTATAGGGGGGAAATTTTAGTTGAGGGGTTTTTAAAATCCCTTTGAATGCATGCGATACGTAAGTTTTCTTAGCAGCAACACTTGAGCTTATTATATAATTTTGATTATTTTGTGTTGAACCAATTTTCTCCACTAATGAGGTCGTGAAAAAATTCCCCCATGTTTTAAATACTTTAACCTCCTTATTGTCCTAGAGCCTAATCCATTTTTATGCCCATTATTAAGGCCAAAGGCCCTTTTTGAGCCCATCTTTCCCCTAATTAGTAGGAATGTTATCATCTTCTTTTTTTGGAAAGGGTGAAAGGGGGAGGGTAGGCGAGGGAGGGAAGGAGGGACATCAAATTTCCATCACATAGCACTTCTAGGACTTAAATCCATTTTGGGAACTCTCTCTCTCTCTCTCTCTCTCTCTCTCTCTCTCTCTTATGCCATCATCAAAAGGTGGATATGTAGAACTTATTCCATACTATATAGAGGCACTTTGCATAGTAGCATGACACATAAACACATGTATAATGAGTGTTACGTAAGGGGGAAGTCACATTGGATGCTTTAAGAAAGAGAGATAATGAAAATATGAAAGGTGGAGGCATTATGTGTGTGTGTGTGTGAGAGAGAGAGAGGGAGAGAGAGAGAGAGAGAGAGGGAGAGAGAGAGAGAGGGGGAGAGAGAGAGAGAGGGGGGAGGGAGAGAGAGAGAGGGGGGAGGGAGAGAGAGAGAGGGGGGGGGAGGAAAGGCGGCGGGGGAGGGGGGTGCATTTTTGGGGTGGGAGGTATGGTCATGGGCAGTGTGTGTGTATCTAATGAGATGCTTGTCCTATAAGAAAACAATACAACGTTTGTGCTCAACAGATAACAGGATCTCATACGCAAGAGAGAAAACAGATAGTATGGAGAATCAAAAATTTGATTACTGTAAAACTGATACAATAGATGGCGCTGCCTCCCAACCGTGCGCTCATGTGAGAGAAGCTTCGATGGCATGCTAGAAACAGTAGAGGACGGAGGCTGGATGCTAAGGAATCAGGGTTGTTGTAGCCAGTGATGAAATGGGCTTCATGGGCTTGCTCTTATATAGCCACCAGCCATAGTCGGTTAGACCCAATTCGATGACCGACCCAGTCCGCCCAAAACGGCCGCGGTCCCGAGATAGGCCACCGGCCACACGATAGAACTGTGGCACAAAATAGAGTGATTGACCTATGGTCACCATTTGGCCCATCCAGGATCATCTGGGGTCCAAAGGGGCCTTGCAACTAGAGAGTGGGCTATCTCGAGATATGCTCCATCTACCCTCAATGCAGTCAGCCCCTCAATGTCCACCCGCCGCAAGTGAACTTACTTTTTCGGCCCAATGATGAAGATGCCTCTCCAGCAAGTCTCTTCCAAGAGCCTTCATGAAGATGTCTGTAGCATTCTCTGTAGTTGGACAGTACACCAAGTCGACCTCTCCATCCATGATGAGCTCACGTACAAAGTGATATTGAATCTCAATGTGTTTTGTGTGAGCGTGGAACAGAGGGTTCTTTGCAATCGCCATGCAACTCTGATTGTCACATGATAACTGTGTAGGCTTATTCTCACTGCACCCATGTCCCCTAAAATCCTCCTCAACCACACTGCCTCACAAGAAGCAAAGCATGCTGATTTGTAATCAACCTCGGTAGAAGAAAGAGCAACTCTGGGTTGCTTCTTGCTGACCCATGACACAGCTCCAGATCCAAGTGAGAAACAGTAACCTGTCACTGATCTCCTACTATCCACATCTCTTGCCCAATCCGAGTCACAAAATCTAGTCAAGATGTTGCCCTTGGTATAGGTGATGCCATAATCAAGTGTGTCTTTGATGTATTTCAGCACCCGCATCTCTCCCTCCAATGGTTCTCCCAAGGCTTATTGGAAATCCTGCTTAGTACACCAGTCGCAAAGGTGATGTCCGATCGCATGTTGTACAAGTAAATCAAACTACCCACAAGCCTTCTATACTTCGCTTCGTCCATCAGTGGTGATGAATCCTCATTTGAGAGCTTCATGTCAACCTCCATAGGGGTGCCAACTGTCTTGCACTCAGCCATGCCAAATGCCTTCAGTATCTCTCTGCATACTTCAGCTGTGAAATGAAGATCTATTTTGGCTCTTGCCAAACTTCAATCCCCAAATAGAAATGCATCAATCCGAGGTCTATCATTTCAAACTCTCTTCCTAGCAAATGCTTTGTCTGTGAGATCTTCTCTTCATGGTTCCTTGTTATGACAAGGTCGTCCACATAAAGGACCATGATCATACACCTGCCTCCTTCTCTGAAGATATATAAATTTGCATTAGATGGGCTCCTCCTGAACCCGTTTTGCAGAAAGTAGGCATCAATCCACTGGTACCATGCTCGTGGGGCATGTTTCAGTCCTTAAAGTGCCTTCTTCAGTTTACAGACTTTACCTTCTGAACCGGGGATCACAAAACTTGGTGGTTGTTCTGCGTATACCTCCTTGAGATCTCCATTCAGAAAGGTGGATTTTACATCCATCTGAAACACGGGCCAACTTCCTTGGGCTACTAAAGCCAAAACACTACGAATTGTGGTTAGTCGAGCTATGGGAGCAAAAGTATTGTAATAATAAAAACCATGTACCTATGCAAATTCTTTTGCCACGAGTCGAGCCTGTACTTATCCAACGTGCCGTAGGACTTGTACTTGGTCTTGTACACCCACTTGGTACTGATTACCTTGCGTTTTGGTGGTCGATCCAAGAGGTCCCAAGTGTTGTTCTTCATTATGGAGCCATACTCCAATTGCATAGCCTCCATCCACCTATCATCACCCTATGCCTCTTCACAACACTTGGGTTCTTCAGCACGGATCACCTCTACCATCAAAGCATAGTTGACCAAGTGTTCCTGCGCCCTTCTTTGCTCTTATAATCTCTTGGACCGGCGGTGTTCGGATGGTTCCTCCTCAATGGCTGGAGGTTCTCTACCATCAAAAAGCTCCTTTATCCACTTTGGGAATGGCCGTTGCCGTTGTGGTTCCACACGCTCTTCTTCCTCTTCTTTATCTTAAATCCTCCCAAGCATCATTGGGGGAGTTTGGTCTACTGTTGGTGGTTGTACTGGATGGATATCCTGGTCTTGGTTGTCTGGGAAGGAAGCATCCTCCTCCAATTGATGCGGCTGTTCTAAGAAGACCACATCACGACTTACTATTACTTTCTTGGTAATAGGGTTATAGAGATGGTAACCCTTCGCCTCTTCACTGTACCCCAAGAAAATACAATTCCGGCTCTTCGGCTCCCATTTGATCTTGTTAGCATCAAGGACATGCACAAAACAGTCACATCCAAAAACTCCGAAATGTGCAGTTGAAGGTTTCTTACCAGAAAATGCCTGCAGTGGAGTCATCTCGGTTCATAGCCTTCGTGTAGCTATGATTTAGAATGTAAACTACAGTGTTACATGCTTCAGCCTAGAAAGTCTTTGGCAAATCTTTCCCTTTCATCATACTCCGGCCCATTTCGCAAATGACGCGCATCTTGCGTTCTACTACTCCATTTTGCTATGATGTATGTGGCGGGGGTTTCTACCTCTTGATCCCGTGACTTTTTCAGTAACTTATGAATTCACTTGATGTGAATTCTCCACCTCTATCTGATCTCAACTTTTTCACCTTCCTCCCCATTTCTTTCTCGACCATTACGTGCCATTCTTTGAACTTACTGAAAGCCTTGTCTTTAGTCTTCAGGAAGTATATCCATATCCTTCTACTGTAGTCGTCGATCAACGTCATGAAGTAGTAGGAACCACCCAAAGCTTCCGTCTCCATCTTTCCACAGAGGTCTGTGTGAACGAGCACTAGAGGAGCCTTTGCCCTACTGGCCTCTTTAGGAAAGGCCTGCCGATGCTGCTTGCCCATCATGCAAGCTTCACATACATCTGGCAGATCTGTAATTTCTGGTAGGTCTACAATCATTCGACTTTTATGCATCTCCTTTAAAGAACTAAGGTTTAGATGACCAAACCTCTCATGCCATAGCTTAGTGTTCTTCACATTGGCTCGAGCACTAAAAGCTGAGAGTTTGTAGATGTTGTTGCACCGTGTACCTTTACCAATGACCTTCCCTTGAAGATCCAAAATCTGTGTGCCATTCTTATTGAAGTGAACTTTGAGGTCTTGAATTGTGATCGCAGAAATGGACAACAAGTTCCTCTTGATATCTGGCACATAAAGAACATCGGACAACTGTTTTACAACTCCATCTGACTTGAGAGCAATCGTACCTTTTCCTTTTGCTTGACATTTTGCATCATTGCCGATTGCTACTAGGATGTCATTCCCTATTGGCTATAGAGAGGTATACCAATCCTTCTGACTGGTCATGTGGTGCGATGCACCACTGTCAATAATCCAAGGTTCATCTATAGGTACATGAATTGCCTCTGTGCAAATCTCCTAAATTGCTACAGACAGCTCTATTGGTACTACCTGCGCACTATTACTGGACTCTTTCTTTACTCCGTTCTTCTCATCTGCAATCTTCTTGTAGCACTCATTCTGCTTGTGCCCTACCTTGTTGCAATAGAAGCACTTGATCTTCTTCTTTATCTTTTTATCATAAGAAGAAGATGGGTTACCAGAGTCCTTACCCTTGCCTTTCTTTGATCCAGCCGAGAAAGCCAAATCTTCTCCAGTCCTCATCTTTTGACGCATCTCCTCCTCCAAAAGCATTGTGTTGAAATCCTCAAAGTTGAGGGCGGATTTCTATTCTACGTATTCAGTGCCATAATAAGACCATCGTACTTTGGTGGGAGAATCTGAATGCACCTTCATGCTAGATTCTCGCTGGTGATGGTGATGCCAATCGCAGTCATTTGATCGCGCAGATTCTTCACCTTGGTGATGAACTTCTCTGCTGTTTCAAACTCAAACAGTTTCTCATTCGTGAGTTGAGTCTCTAGATTCTGAATCCGCGTCTGATTTGTGGTCTCATATTGATTTTTCAAGACCATCCATGCCTCCTCCGCTATGGTGACATGTTGAATTAATGCCATGACAGAATCACTTGCACTGCAGACAATAGAACACAGCGCATCTGCATTTCTTCTTGTCCACGTGATAATCGCATCCGCAGTTGGTACTATCTGTTGTGCTGCATTGGCTGGATTCGGTCTCGAAACCACGGCTTCACATCCACCCCAGTAGCAGTATCCCAAAGCTCATATGCGCTTAGGATGGTCTTCATTTTGAACTTCCAGAGTAATTGTTAGTGCCGTCCAACTTTTCACTTTCGCCAAACAGTGGGATTCACAGTCTTGCGGGCTAGGCCATCTCTCACAATCTGCTCGCAAACAGAAACACACTACCAAATCTTCTTGCTGGAGCCCAAGCTCTGATACCCTGTAAGAAAAAAATACAACGTCTGTGCTCAATAGATAACAAGATCTCATACACAAGAGAGAAAACAGATAGTATGGAGAATCAAAAATTTGATTGCTGTAAAACTGATACAATAGATGGCACTGCCTCCCAACCGTGCGCTCCTGTGAGAGAAGATTCGATGGCATGCTGGAAACAGTAGAGGACGGAGTCTGGATGCTAAGGAATTAGGGTTGCTGCAGCCAGTGATGAAATGGGCTTCATGGGCTTGCTCTTATATAGCCACTAGTCATAGTTAGTTAGACCCAATTGGGTGACCGACCTAGTCCACCCAAAACGGCCGACTGGGGGTCGGTCCCAAAATAGGACACCGACCACACAATAGAACCATGGTGCAAAATAGAGCAATTGACCTATGGCCATTGTTCGGCCCAGAGCCATCCGGGATCATCTGGGGCTCCAAACGGGCCCTGCAACCAGAGAGTGGGCTGCCCCGAGAAATGCTCCATCTACCCTCAATGCAGTCAGTCATTGGATGCCTTCCCACACTTGCATATGAGTCTTAGTGGAAAAAATGCAACAGCATGAATATTTTAGAGTAAGAAATTTCATTGAAAGTTTGGGAACTAACCTTGCAGCCCATATTCTCCTGTTTCGGGCACCACTATTGGTTGACAATGTATCCATAGATTGCAATTGTTTTTTTCTCTCCTTCAGTCCCAAAGGCGTTCCCTTCAACTTTTATACTCGTTCTATCAACTTCTCTCATTCCTTATCCACAGCAGGTTGAACTTGGTTATAGAGAGACCTTTCCCAATCTTGTTTGCTTTCAATGAGCTTCTGGATTGATTCTTCCAATCCTGTCGCTCCAAGTCCAGTGCATGTGCTTTGTCATTGAATTCTTTGTTTTGCAATTGGATATCCTACATACTATTATGCATTGCCACAATAGTGATATTTCCCCAATGTGCAAGTTCTTCTGCTTGGGCTCTCTGCACCTCCCTTGCTTGCATAGCCAATGCGAGAATGTTTCAATCAATTGCAATAACTGAGCAATCTAGCATGTCCATTGCCAACAAACCAAACAACATCATGCACTATATGAAAAGGAGGACTCTTTTGTGTGGCAGGGTCTAAAGGATATAAGTTTCCATCCACCCAAAGGTCAAGATGCTTCTTCCCTTGCAATCGAAGATTGTGGAGCACACTTTGAGGAGTTCCACTCTATCCCAAACGGCATGTGCGTGCATATTCTGCCTCCAGTTTTAGGTTCACATGGTACTTGTTGGATATGTCCTTGAATGGTGCCATGAGTACTCGAAGAGATGTATTAATGATGTAGGCTAAAATGTAGGGGAGAGCTGGCAAGGATGGAGTAGTGAGAGGGAGGGATTAGCAAGGAAGAGGGAGGAGGAGAAGCAAATGAGAGCAAGAGGAAGAGGAGGAGGAGAGTAGGGCGACAAATGTAGAAGGAAGGGAAGGAGCTGTTGTAGAAGGGAGAAGGAGGGGAGAGATGCTATAGGAGGAAAGAGGAGGGGAGAGATTCTACAAGAGGGAGGAGCAGAGGAGAGGGAGCCTGGGTGGCTAGAGAAGGAGGGGAGAGGAAGGAGGGAGGAGGAGCTAGAAGGAGGAGGAGGAGCAGAGAGCGAGGAGGGAGGAGCAAGATGGAGAAGGGGAGAGGAGGAGGGAGGGGGAAGGAGGGAGAGGGAAAGGGAGGAGGAGGGAGAGAGGAAGGGAGGGATGGAAAGAGGAGGGGGAGGGAGAGAGAGGGAGGGAGGGAGAGAGAGAGAGAGAGAGAGGGAGGGAGGGAGACTCGAAATTTGGAATTCAAATTTCAAAAAGTGGCCCCCTCCCCTCATTGATGGGGGGAGAGGTGGGCTCAAATGTGGGCCTAACCCACCTAGGTTGGGCCGGTTAGCCCTCTTTGGGACCCTCCAAGCCCCTTGCATTAGCCCAATAAGCATTCCCTAATCCATTCCTTATGAGGCCCTTTTGAGACCCCAATTCTCCCCTAATGACAATCTTGGATTTCATTTTCCACATAAATCAAGCCCCATATCCTAAGCTCAAGATATTTCATGGATCCCTCTCAATTTTATATTCTTATAAAGAGGACTGATATAAAGATTCATATACATAGGGGGATTTTCAAATAAAATATTTATATTGTCCATGAAAATCAAGAAATGAAAATCAAAGGCAACCAATCTGGATTTGGCAATTTGAAAAATAGACTTGAAACCGGTTTCTTTTGAGCTGTCCATATTTTCCCGGTTTCTTTTGAGCTGTCCATATGAAAATATGGAAATGTAGTGATATTGAACTTCATCTCTTGGTTTCCAGTGCACTACGGTAACATGCTCAGGGTTCTTTTCTAATACACTTTACAGAAGATCATGATGCCCATGTGAGGCAATCATTGTCAACAAGCGGATGGATGTGTAAGATAATAATACAATGTCCCTGCTCAACAGATAATAGGATCTCGTATGCAAGAGAGAAAACAAGATAGTATGGAGAATCAAAAATTTGATTACTGTAGAATTGATACAATAGATGGTGTTGCTGCCTCCCAACCATGTGCTCCTGTGAAAGAAGCTTCGATGGCATGCTGGAAATAAAAGAAGACGGAGGCTGAATGCTAAGGAATCAAGGTTGTTGTAGCCAATGATGAAATGGGCTTCACGGGCTTGCTCTTATATAGCCATAAGTCGTAGTCAATTAGGCTCAATTGGGTGGCCGACCCAATCCACCCAAAACGGTCGACTGGGGGTCGGCCCTGAAATAGGCCACCGACCATACGATAGAACCGATGCACAAAACAGAGCAACATCTGAGGCTCCAAATGGGCCCCGCAATCCGAGAGTGGGTTGCCTCGGGAAATGCTCCATCTACCCTTAGTGCAGTCAATCAAGGGATGCCTTCCCGCACTTGCATGTAGCCTAGTTGGTGGTGTGCCAACTCTATCTGAAGCCGTACAGCCATCAGGCCACACATGGCCCCCATCTGGTGTCCAAACAAGGACCTACCGGATAACCGAGATACTCAAATGCCTTCTCCTCATATGGGGGGCTTATAAGTAGAGTTAGCTGGTTCCCATGTAGTTACATGAGAGTGGAGCATTGATAGAGCATTGATATGTAACAAGATGCTCAGTCAAATGGAGCTGAGACCTTGGTCTGCTGACATGAGGGGAGGCAGCTGGCTGCTTGTTGGTTGTTTTCGATCTATTGATGATTATGTTGAAGCTCAGCTTCAGACTTACGAGAGGGCAGAAATCAGAGATGAAGGAGTATCCTCTAAATATTGTCATCGCGATCGGTGGACTCACATTGGCTTTCGTCGCAGCATTGTTAATTACAAGAGTGCAGAAAGCAGAGACGGAGGAGTATCCTCTGACTGTTGTCATCACCATAGGTATACTGGCATTGGCTTTCTGCGCAAACTTGTTGATTTCTGCATGCCTTTATGACTCAGCCAGTAGGAAGGAGAAGCACAATATCAATGTTCCGCCAGGGCGCTTCGGGCTTCCATTCATTGGCGAGACTTTGGATTTCCTTTGAGCACGCACATTGAACCAACCTATGCATTTCATTGACCAAAGACAAGCAGAACATGCAGAGGTGTTCAAGACGTCATTGCACAATCACCCCACCATCGTGCTCATTGGGGCTCCATGAAACAGGTTCGTCTTCTCTAACGAGCACAAGCTCCTTTTGAGGCATGCTTTGCCTTCCTCTATGATCAAAATTCTAGGCAATCCAGCCCAATAGCAAAACACGGGCTGAGCAAGGGATTGGATGAGTTTGGAGAAGCCTACAAACAAGGAGAAAGAGGAGGAAGAGAAATACCAAAAAGAGAAGAGGTGAGTCTTCTTTCTTTCACCAAATCTCGTTTTTTGTCCTTAACCTTTGAAAATCAAGCATGAAAATTAGCACATAGCCTTAGCAATACAAGGAGAAACATGCTTCAACACTCACAAAACAAAATCTCACAAAAAATGAACCTACATTGCTTAAAGATACACACCTTCTTGAAAAACTTCCTTTCACACAAGCAGAGAGGGAGAAGGGTGGAGAGGGAGCACAAATCTTAGGAGAGGGGCTGGGTAGGGGTGAGGAGTGGGGAATAGAGAGGAGGAAAGCAAGGTCGTCGAATATAAGGTGGGAGGAGAGATTTTTGCTTTTCTCGTCGCAATAGAGATGTGAAACATAGCATAGCGTGGGGTTTGAGGTTTATCCCCCAGCATCGCTATATAGTGACGCTGGTCAGTTGCTATATAGGACATTTATATCCTAAAAGTGTTGCTATATAGCAACGGAACAGGGCAAAGCATCGCTATATAGCGAGGGTTTAGGGCACTTTCTGTTAGAAGAGAGGAAAGGAGCTCATGGGTGGCTATTTTTTGGATCTTAATAGATTTCCCTGCAACTCATGCAGTGATTTTGAAAGTGTGCAGATGGAAGGGACAAGTGGAAGCTCGTTAGATGATCCACCAACGCTCAGGAGTGCAAAGTGGCTTATGGAGAGGTTGTATTATCATTGCACTCATTGCAAGCCAGAAGTACAACATCAATGTTGTATTGTCATGCGCCACTTGTGGATGTATGGGGAGGAGCCCCAACTAGTACCCACTGTTGGTGTTGCACGTGGTGATGGATCATCTGTAAGTCAATGCTATTTGAGTTCGTGATTAATATTGGATACCATTATGACACAAAACCTTTAGACAAGATCTTATATTTACACAAAATCTTGAGACAGGATGAGGAGGGTGGCGAGGATGCACATATACCTTCACACTTTGGGCAAGACTATAGTCTCCCAGATGTGCCAGATGATGATGAGTGTATGGTGGACATGATGGATTCTATTTTTAGGGGCACTACATCACATGTACATGTGATGTCAGAGTCTGAGGTCAATATGCAAGAGTTGCAATCAACACAATTGTACGAGGGTGCTAGGATGTCTAAACTACGGGCTTGTCTCTCAATCTTGAATCTACAAGCAAAGTATGGGTGGTCAGATACAAGTGTCTCAGCCATACCGCATTAATTTAACTCATTATTTGGATATTATTTGTTTTGAGAATCATCATGTATGTTTGAGAATCATCATTATTCGAAGCCTATGTATGTTTGAATTGTGATAAGTTGCTCCAGAAGATGTTGTCTGCACCAAATACCATGCTCGCATCAAGAGATGAAGCGAAGAAGATGCTAACAATGGTGGGTATGGATTATGATACCATCCATGCTTGCCGTAATGACTGTATTCTCTTTCGTCATGAGCATGGAGATTTGGCTAGTTGTCCGAAGTGTGGGGAACAACAATATAAAGATGACTTGTAGGGTGGGTAGATACTGGTAAAGGTCTTGAGACACTTTCCCATCATTGCAAGAATACAGCACATGTTCCAATGCAAATCCATAGTGGAGTTGATGACTTGGCATGCATCTCATCGGTCCACTGATGAGACATTGAGGATTCCGGCAGATTGTGTAGCTTGGAAGCACATAGACAATCAGTGGCCGGACTTTGTGAGGGAGCCACGCAACTTACTTCTTGGGCTCGCCATGGATGGCGTAAATCCTTTCGACATATGCTCAACATCTTGGTTGACATGGCCCATAGTCTTGGTGAATTACAATATCCCACCATGGCTAACAATAAAGAAGGGACACCTCATGCTTGCACTACTTGTGCCAGGAAAGTACAAGACAAAAAATATGGATGTATACATGGCACCTTTGATAGAGGAGTTATAGATCTTATTAAGAGGAGTGCGGGTCTTTGATATTTCTAGAGCTCCTAAACATACCAATGATATTTGGGTCAGGGGTATCTTGATGTGGATCATGCATGACTACCCAAGATATGGAGAGTGCACAGGTATATGGTTGTGTCTTTACATGTATAATATAGGATTATGCTTTTATGACTCTCTTTCACACGCATGTCTTATACCAACACATTCATACACACGTGTAGGACTTATTACAAGTGGATACCATGCTTGTCCTATTTGTGGACTGGGTTTGAAATCACTTACACAATACTTCAAACATATGAGGAAAAATGTTTATGAAGGTCATGCTCGATACCTTCCACTGGACCATCTCACGCATGGAGGTCAGCTTGATCCACCACCACCATATTTGAAGGCAAGTGACTAGATTCAAGCTTGGAGGGTGAATGGAGAGGAACTTCCTCATGGTATGAAGAGGCTATCGATCTTTCATGAGCTTCTTTATTGGGGTCAGCCACAAATCAATCCCATGCATATCTTCAAGAATGTGGGAGCTACTACTTGGGCACACTTGGTTGGTTCCAAAGACTTGAGAGGAGTGCGAGAAGACTTGCATGCTATGAATAGGATGTCTCATTTGTGGCCCCAAGTGCATGCTTTAGGAAAATTTGTCCTCCCAAAAGCAACATGGATCCTCTCCACGAGAGAGGAGGCAGCGGCGGTCAAGGCGACATTGCCTCTTTTTAAACACCCATAGGGTACATGCATTGCTTGAAAGGAGCAAAGGACAATAAGCTTAGTGGGCTCAAGTCCCATGATTAGCACAAGGTCTTACACGTATTCTAAGTTGTAGGATTAGTGTACCGATAATCATGATGCATTAGTGTAATTTTGATTATGTTATATTATTGACATGACTTCTTTGTTGCATTGATAGTTCATCCTCCCAATTACAATAAAAGGGTGCTTACAAGAAGATGTTAGAAATGCTATATTTAAGATCAGTGGTATTGTGAGGTATGCTTACTACTATCAAATTGCATTGATTGCATTTTCTTCAATTCAAGCCTGAATAATCTGTAGACTGATTATGAATATATCTTACATGGGCATGTGAAATAGGCAGATATCTCAGAAAGAGATCTCCATATCAACCATCAAGAAGGCTAGGGTGGTACGTGATCCAAGTTGCACCACAAAGTAAGAAAATTTTTGAAGATAGAGATGTGGATATATATAATTGATGGCATTTGGCACCCATCTTCAACATAGGTGGTTTTTCATACGGATCGTTCTAATCTAAGATGGTGGTACCTGATCCAAGTTGCACTATGAAATATTTCTGACGATAGAGATGTGGATATGGAGATGCGACTACCAATGCCGAATCCAATTGATCTAGATGGATCTAGCGAAGAAGATGAAGATCACAATATGAGCCAAGAGGAAGATGCGCATAATGACATCATACGAGAGGAAGATGGAGATCACGATATTGAGGAAGAAGATGACGATCATCAAGAATCACCACACTTTATTAAGGAAGATGATCAAGTCTTAGGTGAACATACGATGCTAGAGTATGATGATGATATAGGAGATCAACTCGGTATAGAGTTAGAGATAGACTTGTTTGGCACGTTAGACTTGGCTTAGGATGAAGCCATTGATGTAAATGCTCTTCATTGATTTTTTTCATCTCAAACTTGGACATGAATATATGAGCTTCAAACTTGATGTACATGCTCTCATACTTTTATTCTCTCAAAGGATCAAACATGTACGAAAAGGAAAAAAATTTTGACATTAGAAAAACTATCTTTTAAGGTCGGTATGGGAAAAAACACTCTGTAAAACGTCACTATAGGAAACTGTCTCAGTGTCACTATATAATGACCATTCACAAGTCTAATAAGTGTCGCTATATATATAGTGATGCTCTTTAAACGTCGCTATATAGCGACACTTATCTAAAGTCACTATATAGCAACAATTAATGAATCCCACTTTAATTACCGATGATTAGCACCCCATGCATGCTAAACATCGGTGCTTAAGCATCAGAATAGGGCCCGTGTGTAGTAGTGAAAGGTTAAAGGTCAGAGTTCCAATGCAAGAAAACGCAACGATCAAAGAAAGCAAAAGCTAGATTCTGTGCACACGATAACACTAGAGATTCTTAGAGCTAAGCTCCTACTGTATGGTGCTTGCAGGTTTACTTTAGCATAGCAGCCATGCACATGAATGTAGAGTACTTCCTAGATCCGCAAAAGTTCAATCCATCGATGAGAATCGATCTCCGACACCCTTCACCTACATTCCATTTGGTGGGGGTCTACATGTGTGTCCGAGGGCACACTTTGTGAGGTTGGTGATGTCAGTGTTTGTGCATCATCTAGTGAAGCGCTTTGATATTTATTCTCATTTTTATATCCTTATTGTATTTCTCTTTCATTGTATAGATGGCAAGCTAGTATTTATATCTTCTCATTTTTATATCCTTATTGTATTTCTCTTTCATTGTACAGATGGCAAGCTAGTATTTGTTATAAAAATGGATGAAGCTTAATTGGTAAAAGAGCACAAGCTAGAGAGGGTGAGCATTTGTATTATGAATAACGCCTTGCATTTTGCTCAAGGGGATGAGGAAGTTGACCAGGGTTTCTCAGTCCAATCTGAGGACATATGGTGGCTTGCAGCCTTTGAGACCCCAAAGGAGTACCACGAGACATTGAAGTGGGTTTTGGCGAGAACCGGCATCCCGTTGATTATTCGAAGAAAAGAGGTAGGGCAAACATTAATAGTGCATGGGCATGGAACGTTTCAAGTTGAATGGCATCTAGCTTGTGATTTGAAGACCCTCAAGTGCTTGTATGGTTGTGATATAGGTGCAGATGCAAAATGGACATGCTTGTATTGCATCCACTCTCAGAAGATGGAAAAGGAAGCCTACAGTGGGAAAATGGCATTCTTTCTTGCAACCAAAGTGCAGCCCTTAATCATCACAAAAAGGATCCTAAGTGGGACCCCATTCTACCATTCCATTGGAGCGGGTATACGTGTGTACTTTTCATGCTAAACTGCATCTCTATCTCCATCTAGTTTATGCTTGGAATTTGAGGCCACAGCAAGTATCTGCACAATGCATTGCAAAGGAGGAAAAACTACTCTCACTAATGGGACTTCACACAGGCAATGTGAAGCTTAAGCGGGACAAGAAACAATCAAGAAAGACACAAAATCTTCCTGGTAAAGTGTCCATGGGTGGAGGAAAGGCAAGGAGGTTCTTGTCCAACCATAATGCTAATAAAGAAAAACATACATTGGCTCAAAGCACCCTAGGTTGGGAGTACTAGAAAGCTTTGTGTGAGTGCACTACAAATCAAGCTTCACATCCACTAATTGCTACTTTGAGAGCAAAACTATGGATAAAGCTTGATGCATTTATAAAGTTGCTTCAACAAGGTCAAATAGATGAGCTTTATTATGAGAGATTCAAGATAGCATTGGGAGAGTTCATATCATTGACGGTAGAAGCATGGGGGGAGTCACATATTACACATTACATGGTAATCCTCCTTAGGTTGAAATTTTGTGCTTTAAACTTGAGTCATTTTATGTTTCTAATATGATGTTTTTCTTTACATCATATTCTTTACGCACATGCACCATGGTTTGTGGAGCAATGGGGCCCTCTGTCCATTTGGAATACCCAAGGAATGGAGAAATTGCACTATAGAGCAAAGGCAACATACTTCAATAATACAAGGCACGGAGGTGGTACCATGCAAAGCAATGCACTACACGAAATGTTCGGCTGGTTTTATAGATGTCTAGAGGCCAGGACTCTCAAGCGCGATAAGGTAGAGGTCTCAAGTCTCACAAAAGTGGTTCAACATGTCAAGAAAACTTGGAGATGTGCTTCTTGGAAGTCCTTAATAGGGAACCAAGGGGTTGTGCTTTGGTTGCAATGTAGAGTTAGACAGGGGAGGTGTTCGGTCCTAAGAGAACCCCAAATATCAAATGTTTGATGAATAAACTTAACACTATTTTGAGTCAATTATAGATTCCAAAATTCACAATTTTTTTTAAAAATTGCAGAATTGCATGTGCGACATGGCAGGACAGAGGGGTGAGTGGGTTGAGAGGGAGGGTGGTGAAGATTAAGTATTACCAAACTGGCGATAAAAGACAGGGGGGGTGCACTCAAAAAACCCCAATTTAAAGAAAAACTCTAAAGTGCTTTAAAAAAGACTATATAAAGCACTTCAAACCCGTAAAATCCCTCATTTCTATGGCACGAGTTAAACAAACTACTAGACCCACTGGATGCCATTTAGACACTACCTACTCTCCTCACAACTCCATGGCCTCTGAACACACACTGCAAGCCCCAGTGGCCAAAAGGGCAATGATTAGTAGGGATCCGAAGGTGGTTCTCATCACTAGGAGTCCCAGCAATGCGAGTTCCCACCATCTGACTCTCATGGGGGATCCTAGGGATATTAGCAGCACCATTAGGAATCCCAACATGATGAAGGATCCAAGCACGATCAGGGGTCCTCTTAGTCCTTCCACACAACTAAGCATGGAAGTAGAGAGGTCTCCCAAGAGGGACAAAATAGTCCAATTTCAATTCATCGTGATCAACTACCCCTCCCTCCTCCGTGGGATCCTAGCATGGTACGGGAGATGAAATCATGGAAGACAGACCTAGCAGAATCCATGGTAGTTTGGTAGCTAGGAGAACTATGGCTATGATAGTGAAACTTTGAAACTAAAGTAACTTTATAACCTATATATACCCAAATGTTCTAAATATAAATAATAAAAAGAATTATAATTTTTTTGGGCAAAACTTGACATTGACATGAAACAAAACCATTCAAGACATCTTGAAAATTAATTGCACCACTATTAATTGGAAAATGTCAAAATCCACAATTGTTCCACCCCACATTGTTTACAATCTTTAATATTGTAGGAGGGATAAAAGTGGCATTATGCATGTGCTTCTCTGCACGCTTTCCTACTATTCACCATTTAAGGTTAAGTGGACATGCCATCCTCCATGACCAATAGGTGTTCCCGCACGTCCCTAAGAGTCCATTATGATGTGACAGTCACATTCTTGACATCTCCTAAATGAGAACCAATACATAAACTTACCCCTGTATTATCATCGTCGTTAGAGTCAAGGGGGAGCCAATTACCACCTGTTTTCTTCTAGCACCTATATTGGAAAGCAAAATATAACATTTGGTAGAAGATGTGGTACTTGACAACCACATTGTCCTTACATACATGGCATTGAAACGGATCACACTTTTGTTCACCTAATCTACTTCCCCAATTCACCCAAGCAATTCCTCAAGGGCATTCTCATGTAGGCACTTGCATGACCACATGGTTTTTGTTATGTGCGTCTGAATATTCTGAAAACAAGAAGCAAAAATGTGCAGAGGCATAAACTAAGACAACCTTACCCATTTATAGCCAAATGTAAAGTTCATTGCCATGCCCACATCCTTTACAGTCTTTTCCTTGTATGATTGCACTGTTCTTATGTCCACCACGCTTCAATCCATGTCTTCAAGTTGTGGTGTTGCAATGCATTGAAGATGGCTATAGCCTGATGCCATCATTAGATAATGTACTTGGATTATACCAATAGATATTTCTCTATAGTAGAGGACTTCTCTCCCAGCATGCATTTGCCTTCCTAAATCCTCATGAATGGTAGTAAACTTACCTAAGAATCACTCAACTGGTTCCCACTCCTCAAAGTCTAAATGAAATACATCCGCTATGCACAAGTGCTATTTCAAAATACAATTTCAAACTAACTCATTACACTGGTGCTATTTTAAAATACAATTTCAAACTAACTCATTACACTTTTAAATCTTACATATCTTACATAAAATGTAGACTTACAATGCGATGGTATTGTCGATTGATTGCTTGATGGAGGAAGGCACATGTCCTTCCCCATGTAGATGTGTTGCACCTTTGCAAGCCATCCTTTCTTCCCAAGCTTGAACTTGATGATGTGGCCCTTCCATTCATGAAAAAGATCACCTCTTTTGCTCTTGGGAAGCTTATGTGGACCCTTGGCAGATCCTCTCATGACTATCCAATCATTCAAGGTGTAGGTGCAAGGCACCCATTCACTTAGTGCATTTTTGTTCCTGTGGGACACAGAGCACATGTATGGTCTCCTCACCACACTTGTACAGAGGTCACAATAACAATAGTGGACTAGAAAGTGCAGCTTGGAGGGAGAGAGCAGCTCTCATAGAGGGAGAGAGAGGGAGAAGGTATAGAGGGTGCAACTGAAGGTTTAGAGAAGCTCCAAGAGGTGGTGTAACTAGGAATGGAGGGAGAAAGAGCAAATGGGGATGAGTAGCTGCTCTAGGAGGTGTTGTAGCTAGGAATGGAGGGAGAAAGAGGAGAGGGGCATGATCAGCCACTACATGAGTACTGTAGCTAGGAATGGAGGGAGAAAGAGCAGAGGGGGATGAGCGGCTGCTGTTGTAGGAGGCGCTATAGCTAGGAATGGAGAGAGAATGAGCAGCTGCTATAGGAGGTGCTGGAGAGGGAGAAAGACAGTGGACCAGAGGAGGAGGGGGTAGAGAAGCTGCCAAATGAGTTCCCACATTTGAAAAATGGAGGGAGAATGGAGCTGGACCAGAGAAGAGGAGGAGGCAGGCCTATAACAAGTTGAGAGGGGGGGAAAATTTGCCTAGAAGGGCCCACCGCCTCTTGAATGACTTGTAGGTTTGTTTGGGGGAGGTGCATATGGGAGAAGGGTCAAGCATGGGTTGAGGGGGGGTCATTTGAGTGGTCCTCGGTGTAAGAGGAGTAGCCAATAAGGGATGTTTACAGGTCTTCCCACCCTTCACCTCTCCATGGCATTCTTCCACAAAAAGGAGCACTCCCATTGGTACACCTCAAATACCTCACTAATCCCTTGAAATTAGGAAACAATAATTGGAGGCCCTTTGGAGACCCCAATTCTTCCCTAATGTGTACGCATGCGCTTGAGGGTGCTTGGCCTATTTATAGAAGCAATCACTTTGGCTATAACAAGGTGAAATTTTTATTAGGCCTATCAAAAGTAAGTGTAGTAGCTTAAAGGCATAGTTTTGTTCATTCACGAGAATGATCGCAACAAAGTTTTGTGCCACTATCAAAATGCTTGGAGTTGGATCATTGTTTGCTTGGCTGTAGCCATTTTTGGTGAGGTTTAGGGACTATCCTATATAGAGCTACCTTGCATGACCCATAACTTATGCATTGCTCAACGGAATTTGGAGGTTCCAACTTCGAAAAAAGAAAGTATTTTTTAGCTTTGCGTTTTTTGTTTCACCCTCTAAATTTCAAAGGGGGTGATTTCGCATCTATATACAAAATTTTGCAAAAACTTTGTCTTCAAGTTGTAGTACACATTCCAAAGTTAAACATGAGAGTAAAAAATTATGGAATAAGGATTTGCCAGGACTTAGATTATGGCCCCCCCAGCAAGTCAAGAGTACTCTGCTCTGAAAATATTGAGGGCTTCATCGACATCTAGGGGGAACCCATACATCACAACCATAAAGAGGCCCTCTGTGAGCATGTTATCTAAGGTGATGACATTCATATGTGTGGGGAGTCACCTGTGGGAATGATGGGTCTCCACTAGCATGAGCATTTCTATTCCACGTGAGTGCAATGCAATCACCTTATATGAGAAGGCCGATATTATCGGGATCACAGAGCATCGAGGGGGGGACCAACTAGGCATGCTGAAGATGAGGAGAAGATGAGTGGGTGAAGATGAGCAGGGGAGCAGATGCAGTGATGAGAGTTGGAGGAGGAAGTGTGGAACAAAGTAGAGCAAGGGTGGAAAAGAGATAGAGGATAGAAGAGGGGTGTGGAGCAAAGTAGCAGAGCATGATGGGCCATGGATCAAAGCAATGTAGTAAAATGCCAAATGCCATGGATCTTATATATATCATAAAGTTCGAGCCACTGTGGTGGCTGGAGCTTGGGGTCCCATACATATTAATTATAGGCCACCGCGGTGGAATCCCCCAGGCAGGTTGGTAATCATGAAGAAGATGCCATGTGCTGCCACTCCAGTGGCTGGTAATTAACTTAGGCATGAGAGACGTGGCTGATGAGAGCCACCACCATCGAGCAGTAATTCTCATTACCATGTCGAGGGAGGGAGGAGGGAGGAGCAAAAGGAAGGGGGGAGGAGGATCAGGTGTGGAGGACAAGGGAGGGGGAGGGGAGGAGGTGCAGGTATGGAGGGAGGGAGGGGGAGGGGAGGAGGAGCAGGCATGGAGGAGGGAGGGAGGGGGAGGAGGGAGTGAGGGGGGGGGGAGGAGGAGGGAGGGGGAGGAGGGAGTGAGGAGGGGGAGGGGAAGGGAGGAGGGAGGGAGGGAGGGAGGGAGGAGAGAGAAGGAGGGAGGGAATTCAAAATTCAAATTTTGAATTTTGAATTTGTTGGTTCCCACCTAGGAGTAAGAGTTGTGTAAGAGGTGTGGTCACTTGTGGGCTTAACCCACCTATGTGAGGGGGGGTTAGGACTTTTTGGGCCCTACCACGGTCCTTTCATTGGGATAATCCATTCTTTATAAGGACCTTTTAAGACCCGATTTGTCCCCTAATGGAACTAGATGAGTTGCCACCAAATCTTTCAAAGCTTGAAGACATTGGGGATGGATGAGGTAGCCATCAGATTTTGAACAAGCAGCCGAAGATATAGTTGCAGACAAATAACAAAATTCGGACAAAGCTCCAAAGAGAAAGGACCAGTTTTGGACAAAATATCCAAAGAAAAAGTAGTTCAAGACAAAAGATATGAAGACTGAGGAAAAAATTGGGATGAAAGATTTGAGGAAGAAAGCAAATGAAATTCGGATGAAATTTGACCAAGATGAAGAGAATCAAGCTTTTCATACTTAATGAAATAGTCCATGGAGTCTGAATATAAATTAACCACCATTACCATCTGTAAGTCCACCAACACATAGGCTAAATACACCAATCCACCCGATGGCACACCCACAGGTAGCAAGTTTGAAATGTAAATTTCTAAAGTATCATGGTAAATATAAAGAAGATTTGGATAGTCATTTTGCGAATCGAAAATCAGTGTGGTGAGCCATTAGTTTTGATGCTTTGTTTGGGGATCCTAAAAAATTTGCAAT
This sequence comes from Dipteris shenzhenensis, assembly GCF_047967505.1. Classification (NCBI taxonomy): domain Eukaryota; kingdom Viridiplantae; phylum Streptophyta; class Polypodiopsida; order Gleicheniales; family Dipteridaceae; genus Dipteris; species Dipteris shenzhenensis. The sequence goes on along the minus strand of NC_141597.1, from coordinate 37,801,369 downwards.
AATTCGCGAGCACACTAACTGGGAAAGCTATGTGATGGTTTAGCCCGTATGCAGAAATTTTGCCACTTATAATGACTTAAAGATAGTTTTTGGAGAGGTTTTGAAAAGAGAAAACCCCTAGTGATGTCAAAACCTCTCCAAAAACTATCCATAGAAGACTGCCCATCAATTTTTAAACTTGAATCCATGATTAGACGTAGCTAAAAGCCTGACTAGTGAAACAATGGCAAAATATTTTTATAAGGTACTAAAACCAAAATTTTATAGTTTGGTTGGTGGTCTCGTACTACCAGCAAGTGCAAATTGGTTAAATACCCTTGATGCAACCAAAAGAGTTGAAAGATGAATAGGAACAATTAAGAAGAAAAAGAAGAAATCTGAGGTGGAATCCGAAGAAGATTCAAATTTATCAGGTAGTGAATCCAAATCCAAATCCGACTCAAGTAGTAATGAGTCCAAAAGTGATTTAGAAATTGACTCAAAGAAGTAAAAGAAGGCAGCAAAGAAAGCCAAAAAAGAAGAAGAAGAAGAAAGAAAAGCAAAAGTAAAAAATTACTCCGTCAATCTCAATTTGGAGAAATTAGTGGATCAAAAGTTGCAAAATTTGGGGGTGAATAGGAAATGGACCGCAATTGAAATGCAATATCTGCAGCAAGAATCATCCAACAACAACATGTTGATACAACCCTAATGCATGCAACAATCCCTAGCAATAGCTATAGAGAACTCTAGCAACATTGGATGCCAAATGTGGTAGCCATTGGAGAAAATGCAGTGGTCATTATGTAGCAGTAGCAACAGCAACCTCAACAACAACAGCAACATAGAAATCGGAAACAACAAAGGAATTGGAATTAAAAAACTAATTGGAATCGAAAATAATCAAGACAATGTTGCTATTGCCTAGGAACAGATGGTCATCATTCGGGACCCAATTGTGCCCTATGGATGAAGCATCGGGTTGAAATGGGAATTCCAATTGTCTGATATGGTAATCAAGGTCCACCACCACCTCAAGTAGCACAACAGCCCCCATAAGCCAATGCAATGTTGATACAAGAACTACCAAATACACTTAGAGGTAGAGCAATGACATGCAAGAAGGGTAGGTAGCATGACCCGCCTGAGTTGTGCGATTTCTCGATGTGTATCCTCATTGAAATGATATTGGATAAACCACCAGGCATGGAAGTTCTGGCAGTGACTAGATAAAAATGACCAATCCAGAAGACACCACAAGCAAAGAAAGAAGTCCAATAGAAATCTCTTAGATAGAAGGACCAATAAGAAGTTTGAATATTAGCATCAAAAGAAATCCATAAGGCACAAGCCAAAGAGGCAAAGACGAGTTTGATAATTGTGGATCTGTAGGAATGGACCAATCTCGAAAATACAAACCCTAATCTAATCATCAGTCCAAACAAAAGTCTAAAGTCAAGTCTGGCTCACAGCCTAATGTTGAGTCTGAGAAATGATCTAACAACAAATCCAACGAGTAGCTAGGATTTAGAGAACTAATTAATAGTTTAGGAGCAAGGGCCAACTAGCCAAAAGAAGGACAAAGAGAGCCTCTTGGCCGAATTGTTCCATGCCATGAAGCAAGCATCTATAAAGATCACATTGATCAACTATTGAGTTTGGCTCCCATGCTTCGTGAGAATTTCCTTAAGTAACTGCAAGAGGGGAAAACATGAGAAAAAGAAACCAAATTTTTTTTGTCAATCAGATCACTAGCCATCATTGGAAGAAACCATCAGTGTTGCAATTATAACTAGATGATGTGGACTATAAAGTCTTGGCAATCAAGGTTCATCATAATGGTCAAGAAATACATGGAACATTGCTAGATGGGGGCTTGTGGGTGTGAATATCCTCCCACACAGTATGTATGAGAAGATGGTTTAAATAGAGATGGATGGAGTAGATTTTCAGGCCAAACTAGTTGATCAAAGACGAGCTTAACCTCTAGGCATTGTTCAGAATCAACAAATTGTAATTCAATGCATGTCATTTAAAGTAAATTTTGTAAGTCCTCCATGTGGAAAAGGGAGATTTCTCCTATCCAATGTCGCTAGGAAGGCCATGGTTTAAAACAGCCAAGGTGAAACAAGATTGGGGGCCCCTAAGATCATAGTATGAAGTGGGAAAAAGAAACTCTACTTGGACATGGTCCCAAAAGTGGTACTAGAAAAGGAAAAGAGAACATTGAATGTACAATGTGTCAATACACTATCGGAGATGGATGGTGATGAGGAGCAAGAATTTTTGGATGGTGATGAGGACCAAGAATTTTTGGATGTGAATCCATCCATAGTGTCACTCTTTGAAATTGATGTAGGACATATATCCCAGCAACATGCAACTCAAGTGATGGTAGCCTATCAAGTAATGTTGGCAGAGCAAGTTAAAGTCAGGCAAATATCCAACAAAAATCAAGTCAATCCAAAATCCAAAGAAGATTTGGATGAAGACTTCGCCTAGCAAAAATGGCGTGAAGATGTCATTTGTAAGGCAGTAGAAGCCTATGAGGAGCAAATGTAGAAAACATCAAGGGTAAAAGAAGATGAGTTGGAAGAATTAAATTTGCATGGAAAAAAAGCCGCAAACAATAAAATTAAGTGTGCATGTGGAAGGCACTTTCAAAATAGAATTAATGTAATGATTAATGGATTTTAAAGAGATTTTTGCTTGGGAATACACTGACATGAAGAGCGAGAGATACCAAATAAATCCTAACTATTCTAAGTTTGTCAAAGAATAAATTGATAAATTACTTAGAGTAGGTTTCATATACTAGGTGGATAAAGTGCATGGCTTTCTCCTATAGTCATAGTTACCAAGCAAAATGGTAAATGATGGGTCTTTGTGGACTACATAAAATTGAATGCAGCCACTATAACCAATTCCTTTCCTCTACCTTTTTGTGACACATTGAACACCTTCGACTCTATTTCAAAAAATGTCGGGAATCATGACTAAGCTTGAATCCGATGAAATGTGCATTTGTAGTCTATTGGGGTGTAAAGGTATGGGCATTAATGGCACAATAGATTTCTTAGGTATTTGTCCTATGTCTGTCAACCATTATCAAGTTTGGTTAAGCTAAATGAACAATTTGTTTGGGTAGAAGCGCAATAGAAAGCATTTGATTTATTGAATCAAATGTTGGTATTCGCACCTATTCTTATTCCACTAGAGTGGACCCGAGAATTTCATGTTTTTGTGGGGATGCATCGGACATTGCCATAGGGATAGTATTAATGCAAAATTTGAAAACAGGTGGTTCCAACTAGCTTACTATGTCATTTTTACCTTGTCACTGGCCGAACGGAACTATTCAGTTTATTGAAAGGGAAGGCTTGGGTATGGTATATGCCTTGTAGATGTTTCGGCACTACCTTTTGGCTAATGTAGTGATCGTTCACATCGACCACCAGGCATAAACTATATGGTCAACAAGCCATAACCATCTATGAGGATATCAAGATTGATCCTACCCCTAAAAAAATTCAATTACAAAATAGTGCAGGTTGCAAGAAGACTGCATCTCATTGCGGTTTACGTTAGCAAATTGGAGTTTGGGGAACACCCATGACAAGGAATTCTAGATAACCTACCAGATGTGTCTTTGTTCCAAGTGGAATCCATTTGTGGAATAGATTGGTATGACACAACATTGTTGCTTTTTACAGATGGAGTGTTTCCTGAGAGTTTCACAAGAAATCAAAGGCATAGAAGGCCTCTCAAAAGTAGACCATTCATGATTATTGTAGGAGTATTATATACAAGAAGAATCACAATGGAGTCAATATTGGATCATTCAATATTGGTTTGGATGTCTAATAGAGTCGATATTGGATCAAGGAGGATACTTGCTAAACAGAACCATTAAAAAACTGACAAAAATTCACATGATTGCTCATAAAATTGTATCAACATACCATCCACAAGCAGCCAGATAGGCAGAAAGTTCTAACAAAATCATGAAGTGGATTCTAAAATTGATGGTTTTGGAAAACAAAACAAACTAGGACACAAAGATGGATTCAACATTGTTGGCATTCCAAACAGCATTCAATGTGAGCACAAGAATGACACCCTTGAAGTTGGTCTATGGAGTTGAGGCAATAGTTTCCATGGAATTTATGAGCACTAGTTTATGAGTCTTAGTAGAGAAGATAAGTCCAGAGATGTCAGTGGAATTTTGACAACATCAATTGGAAGAAGACCGGCGTGAAAGTCAACATACTGCACAAGTCATCCAAGAGCAAAGAAAAGCCTGGGTTGATAGAAATATCAAATTTGAATTGTTCAAGGAAGGTTTTAGCATAATTAACAAGCTTGCATATTTATATCATAAGGTAATCATCTTGTGTCTATCCATAAAACACTACACTACAAGTGTTTGAGTCATTTTCAATGCTTTTCTTAATGAAAAATACATTAGGAATTTTTTCCCAACTCAAGAAAGTGTCACATTTAGCATCGAAAGTAAAGCGTCAATATTATGGTCATAAAAGACGATTATATTTTTGTCAATACATGGCATTTTTTATGCTAATAGGAATGGTGATATCGACGGTATTTTTTATGCTTGTTATTTATTTCCTAGACCTATTTTTGATGGTAATATCAATGCTATTATCTAAACTGGTAAATAATTTTTGATGTTAAGATGGATGCTAATATGACACTCGTAAAATATCCCAAAGTTGTTTCACCGCTAATATTGACACTAATTTTTGTATTCAATTGTATTGTATTGTTTGCATTTCTTGAGTACAAAATTGACCTATTACATTGTTGGAGGTTAAAATTTCCCTATACATCCTATATACAAGAAACTAGTCTACAACACTGCTCCCATCCTCTGAGCCACTGCTCTCGGCATCTTCATCATGGCTGCTATCACCACCATCCCCTCCTTTGCCATCTCCATTTTTTCCTTCCTCTCGATGGGCGTCATTCAAATTCTCATCTCCATCCTCATGTTTAATTGGCCGGCACACGTGTTGGAAGTTAGTATCTTTTAGTTTTTCAATTTGATCATTTGAAAAAAATTGGTATAGTAAGGTCTGACATTAAGGAAGCACACAAATTCACTATCTCTTCAAGCAAGTTCATCAAAGCTTCCATATTGTTACCATACGCATATTTATACTCCTCATCCATACACTCTCAATCCATTTTTATTTCTAAATATTATAAGAATACACGTCATTTTCATTGATTGACATGTTGTATTCCAAAATTACATACTAAAAGAGTACAAAATGACCAAGCATCATGCATGTGTAAGGAAAAAATGAATGTGCATCACATATGTGTAGGGCAAAAATGCATTGGTGTCCTTCTAAGCATGAAAATGGGGCATGATGGTAATGTTACCTTTCATGAGACTTAAACTTACTTAATCTAAGGATCATGCAAAGTATCATGCCCATCGAATACCATTTGCATGGTCAAGAGGCCATATTTCCATGTTTTTGACCATGCATCATACATGTGCAAAAACAAAAATGCCTCAATGGTCCTCTAAACATGCAATTGGACCTGATGAAGATGATACTTTGTGTGGGTCTTAAAAACACCTAATTTAATGCTAGTAAAAAGTATCATGCCCAAAAGGCACAATTTGCATGGTCAAGAAGCATGTTTTTGACCACATGCATCATGCATGGGTGTACAAAAACCTACCTCGATGGCCTTCTACATATGAAAATGGGACCTGATGGCCATGACACTTTGAACAAGCCTTAAACTCACATGCTATAAGGCCTGTGAAAAGTATCATTCCCATCAAGTGCCATTTTTAGGGCTAAGAAGCCATATTTCCATGTTTTTGCCCATGCATCATGCATGGGCATACACAGAAATGCCTCAGTGGCCTTCTAGGGATGCAAATGTGATGTGTAGTGTTACATGCTTCAGCCTAGAAATTCTTGGCAAATTTTTCCCTTTCATCATGCTCCGGCCCATTTCACAAATGATGCGCATCTTACATTCTGCTACTCCATTTTGCTGTGATGTATGTGGTGGGGGTTTCTGCCTCTTGATTCCGTGACTTTTGCAGTAACATTTGAATTCAATCGATGTGAACTCTCCACCTCTGTCTGATCTCAGCTTCTTCACCTTCCTCCTCGATTCTTTCTCGACCATTACATGCCATTCGTTGAAGCTATAGAAAGCCTCGTCTTTCGTCTTCAGGAAATATATCCATATCCTTCTACTGTAGTCGTCGATTAGCACCATGAAGTAGAAGGAACCACCCAAAGCTTCCATCTCCATCTTTCTGCAGAGGTCCATGTGAACGAGCTCTGGAGGAGCCTTTGCTCTGCTGGCCTCTTTAGGAAAGGGCTACTGATGTTGCTTGCCCATCATGCAAGCTTCACATACATTGGGTAGATCTGAAATTTTTGGTAGATCTGCAATCATTCCACTTTTATGCATCTCCTTCAAAGAACTAATGTTTAGATGACCAAACCTCTCATGCCAAGCTTAGTGTTCTTCACATTTGCTCGAGCACTGAAAGCTGAGAGTTCCTAAATGTTGTTGCATCGTGTACCTTTACCAATGACCTTTCCTTGAAGATCCTGAATTATGCACCATTCTTATCGAATTGAACTTTGAGGTCCCGATCCGTGATCGTAGAAACAGACAACAAGTTCCTCTTGATATGTGGCATATAAAGAACATTGGACAACTATTTTACAACTCCATCTGACTTGAGAGCAGTCGTACCTTTTCCTTTTTGTTGACATTTTGCATCATTGCCGACTACTACCATGATGTCATTCCCTATGTGGGGGTTAAAGTTCACTGTGCCTTTACCCCGGTTATGTACAATACTCAAACACATATATAAATGAATAAAAAAGAAGATTAGGTGGTTCTGCACCCACCAAAACTTGTGTGTCTCTCTGTTTCTCTCTCTCTCCTTCTTCCGTTCTTGCTTCCGTTGAGAGCACTCTCAACTGGTATCAGAGCCCGGGTGATCTAGCTGAGCGTGCATGAATGCTTAAAGCTCAGCAGTTCTGTGGGAGGAAGGAGCAGCTCTGTGGGAAGCTTTGTGGGTGACTTTACTTGCATTCGAGTGTGCAGAGACCTTGGAGGAACCTTTGGAAAAGTCACTTTGGCTTTGCGAAGTGGTTTTGAGAGCCTGTTAAGAGTTTTCAAAGAAAAAGTCGTTTTTTGAGCTTTTCCTTGTTCCGTTGGATGACAGAGACTCCGTATTGACTTGTAGAGGCAACTATTGCTTGCTTTTGGTGTCTACTTTACTTCAGGAGCTTGGAAACACCTTCATTCTTGAATCTAGGATCATTTCATTGGATTTCTGACTCACTGTGTCAGTTTCTACGTTTTTTGCTCGAGTGTTGGAACTCTCGTTTGGAGCAACCATTTGCAGATTTGTCAGTTCCGGTGGACTCAGGAGGTCTAAAACTTCTATGTTGCTCATCATTCGCACTCCGGTGGAGTTTACAAATAGCTCTATTTCCAAAAACGTTTTTCAGCCCGTGTGTTGGACCCAGTGATTGAGACCACGGTTTCCAAAACCGTATGTCCCATTGCGTTCCGGACGCCCAAAAACCCCTACCTGTCAGTTCTTATGCAATTCAATGGAGGATTTTCAGAGTTATAGATCTCTGTGTATTCGATTTCGTCTCTCTGTTATGCACTCGGGGGGGTCACTCATCATATGTAACCCTATCACGTGAGTTCAACAGAAGGATTTTTTTTATTTCTAAAATTTACAGAAATAAATATACATAAGGGACTATTTAAAATAGTTTTGGAAAAAATTTACAGATTTGTATAGAAAAGGGGTACATTTTATTAGTGAAAATTTTTACAGATAAGGGACTTTAAATATAGGCCTTGAACGCACGTGATATAGAGGGTTTATACATAGTGACCCCCCCGAGGTTATGCATTTTTCATTCTAAGGTTTTGAAACCTTAGATTTATGCCACATGGCAGTGGATAAGTGTTGACTCCCATTTCTCACTCATCGGTTGGGATTTTGGAGTTCTGGCAGAAGAGAGATATTTGCAAATTTTCTTGTTGATTCCGATTATGCAATGGCGCCTATGTTTTGAGGCATCTCAGGTTCTATTTTCAGTAGCGGTCATTACCGTGGGACTATGATTTCTTGAGCATACCTTATGCAGATCACTCTGGTTGAGTTGAGCAGTGTGCGCTCATTCGTGGTGTGCATTGGGTTGCAGTGGATGATTTATAGGCCATTTGGATGCATTACGGTCCTTATTAGATGCGCTGATAGGCCCAAATTGCCTTGTGGGATGCTATTTTTTATGGACGCTTTGCACATGGATGCTATTTTATGCTGAGGGACAGCTTTGACACATTGCAGGTGATGCTCTGATAGTGCTATGCTCTCTTGGATGAGATATTATTGATGTATATGCCAGTGGATGGTGTTTATGCTTGAGTCATTTGGCACTTATTAGCATTTTGGATTGCCATTGTAGTTGGCATTTTCTTTTGGGCCAGATTTGCTCATATGGATGCATAGTATATGCACATGAGTCAGATGCATCTTTTGATGCTTTGAGCTTTGAGTTTTGGTGATATTTCAGTCTATTGTGGCATACACATTTGGGTGCACCTGGTATTTGTTGTGATTCTCTCTTGCAAGCACTAGCATTTGGGATTTTGCTTTATTTGCATCATGGCATCCTCTTCCATGTCTGAAAAGGAGTTTTTCGGCATTAAAAAGTTTGATGGGACAAACTTTTCTTTGTGGAAAGAACAAATAAGGGATGTGCTTATTCAAAAGAAGCGGATTAAACCCTTGGTAGGGATTGAAGCTAAGCCTGCAAATATGTCTGAGGATGATTGAAATGAGTTGGATGCATTAGCAAAGTCTACTATTAGACTTCATCTTGCAAAGTCAGTTTATTTCACAGTAGTAAATGAGCAGACTACAGAAGATTTGTGGAAGAAACTGTGTGCCACTTATGAGAAGGAAACTGCCTCTAATAAAGTTTACCTCATGAAGAGGTTGTTTGAGCTACAGATGAAGGAATGGGTCTCCATTGCTTCTCACTTGAATGAATTCAATATTATTTTCAGCTAGCTTCAGGCTCAGAAAATGAATTTTGAGCGGAGACTAAGGCAATATTTCTCTTATGTTCATTGCCATCCTCATGGGATACCTTCCGTACAGCTGTCAGTAACTCTGCACCTGGTGGAGTACTAAAATTTGATAATGTTGTGGGTAGCTTGTTGGTCGAGGAGATTAGACGGAAGTCTATGGACGGCAACAAGCAGGATGCAGCCTTAAATGTGCAAAGGGGCAGATCATAGTTCAGGGGGAAGTCCCAAGAAAGAGGGAAGTCTCGTAGCAAATCCAGGGCACGGAACATTGAGTGTTACCATTGTGGCAAGAAGGGCCATATGAAAAAGGATTTCTACAAGCTGAAAAGAGAGCAAAAGGATAAGAAAAAGAATGTAAATTGGGGTGCAAATCAAAAGGAAGAGAGTCCAAGGGAGGACAAAGGAAAAGTGAAGATTGAGGAGATCAATGCAGTCACACATGATAGTGACAATGACGTTCTCTTCATGTCTAGTTTATCTGCAGAGTTGCTTACCACTTTAGATGATGCATATTCCCAGGATTGGATTTTGGATTCTGGTGCTTCATTCCATGTTACTCCCCATAGGGAATGGTTCTCCACTTATGACAGTGGAAAGACAGGTTGTGTGCATCCTGGAAATGACTATGCATGTGACATAGTGGGAGCAGGTGACATAAAGTTTTCTTTTGCAAATGGGTCTGCATTTGTTTTGAAACATGTGAGACATGTGCCTAAGCTGACCAAGAGTCTTATTTCAGTGGGTCAGCTAGATGATGCTGGTTTTCACACCACTTTTGGCTTTCAGAGTTGGAAAATTCAAAAGGGCTCTATGCTTTTGGCCAAGGGTGCCAAGTGTGGGACTTTGTATCCCTTACATGTATCAGGGGTATTTGATCATGTTGTTGCAATAACCGAGCAGCCAAGCACTTCTTTGTGGCATTGCAGGTTGGGGCACATGAGCTAGAATGGAATGAAACTCTTATGCCGTTTGGGTTATGTACCGCATTTGAGTTTCTCTAATTTTGAATTTTGTGAGCATTGTCTCTATAGGAAGCAGACTAAATCAGCCCATAAAAGAAGGGGAAAGAAAGAGTTTGAAATGCTTGATTTGGTGCATTCAGACGTATGTGGTCCCATGCCTACAGGTCATTAGGCGGGGCTGAATACTATGTGACATTCATTGATGATGCAACTAGGAAAGTGTGGGCTTATGCTATAGCTCGAAAGAGTGATGTGTTCCAGGTATTTCAGAAATGGCTAGCCTTGGTTGAGAATCAGTCAGGTAGAACGCCTAAATGCCTACGGACTGACAATGGTGGAGAGTATCTCTCTCATGACTTTCAACATTTTTGTGATACACGTGGGATTAAGAGGGAGCTCACATCCCCTCGTACTCTAGAGCAAAATCCAGTTGCAGAAAAGATGAACCGTACCATTCAAGAAAGGTTGCAATGCATGCTTTCCAATGCAAGTCTTTTTGGTGGTTTTTGGGCTGAGGCAATGAAGACTGCAGTGCATGTGATCAATAGATCACATAGTAAGAGTTTGGATGGTGGTATTCCTAAAGAGGCATGGAGTGGCAAGAAGCCCTCTTACTCTCTTTTGTGTATATTTGGGTGTGAGGCATATGCACATGTGCCAAAAGAGCTTTGAAAGAAGCTAGATCCTAAGTCTAGGAAATGCATCTTTCTGGGTTATGGTGAAAGTGGAGAGATGGGCTATCATCTTTGGGATCCAGAAGCAAAGAAGATCATACGCAGCCATGATGTGGTCTTCAATGAGAAGAAGATGCATAAGGCACTCATGAGGGATGTGGAAATGAGGAGAATCACTTTCCAGGATGTGAATCCACCTGCATATGTTGATAGACAGCAAGCTGTCCATGGACCAAATGTGCAAGAAATGGTACCACCAAGTACTCCCACAGGTATACAATCAAGGGTAGATGATGGATCATCTATTGTGGAAATGATGAGCCAAATGTGGCTGATATGCAAGTGGGACAGCAAGCTGAAATGCCCTTGAGAAGATCATCTAGAGTGTCTAGACTGCCTAATAGGTTTGTTCCAGGGGTAGACTATGTGATGCTTACTGATTGCGGGAGCCTTCTTGCTACAGAGAGGCTATGATGCGTGAGGATCAACGCAAGTGGGAGTATGCTATGCAATCAGAGATGAGTTCACTTATGAAGAATAAGACTTGGGACTTGGTTTCTTTGCCACATGGAAAGAAAGCATTGCCATGTAAATGGGTCTACAAAATGAAGGTCACAGGTGATGACGTGCCTAGGTACAAGGCCCGTTTGGTTGCTAAAGGGTTCAAGCAAGAGAAGGGTGTGGACTTTGATGAGATATTCTCTCCGGTTGTGAAGATGACCACACTTAGATGCATGCTTGGACTAGTGGCATCAGAGGATATGGAGCTTATGCAAATGGATGTCAAGACAACTTTCTTGCATGGGGATTTGCATGAGGAAATTTACATGGTGCAGCCGGAAGGCTTTGAAGAAAAGGGCAAAGAGCATTTAGTTTGCAAACTGAAGAAGAGTCTCTATGGTCTTAAGCAAGCACCTAGAGAATGGTATCAGAAGTTTGATGCTTTCATTCGGTCCCACGATTTTAGAAGGAGTGAAATTGATCACTGCCTCTACACTAAAAGGGCTAAGGATAATAGCCTGATAATCTTGGCACTATATGTGGATGATATGCTATTGGCTAGCAAGAATACTTATGAGCTAGATGCATTAAAGGCCAAGTTGCATGAGGCCTTTGATATGAAGGATTTGGGACTTGCAAGTCATATTCTTGGTATGTGTATCACGCGTGATTGGAGTAGGAAACTCCTTTGGCTTTCACCAAAACAGTATGTTACAAAAGTATTGCAGCGTTTCAATATGGAAGGGGGGAAGGCAGTGAGTACTCCATTGCCTCCATATGTGAAACTGAGTCATACAGATAGTCCCAAATCAGATGAGGAAAGGGCCATGATGGCCAAGGTTCCTTATGCATCAGCGGTTGGGAGTCTTATGTATGCTATGATAGCTACTAGACCAGACATTGCATTTGCAGTGGGAGTTGTTAGCTGGTATATGGCTAATCCAGGAAAGAGGCATTGGGAGGCAGTTAAGTGCATCATGAGGTACATGAAGGGTACCAAGGAGATGTGCATCTGCTTTGGTAAAGGAGACATGCATGTACTTGGGTACACAGATTCAGACTATGCAGGGCATGTGGATAGTAGGAGATCCACTTCTAGTTATGTGTTCACATTTGTAGGTGGTACAGTGTCGTGGATGTCTCGTGCACAGAAGTGCGTGGCTTTGTCTACCACAGAGGCTGAGTATGTTGTAGCCACAGAGGGTTGCAAGGAGGCTATATGGCTTGATCGGCTAGTGGGAGATTTGGGGATCCATACAGGTGTACCGACATTGCATAGTGATTCCATGAGTGCTATTCAGCTAGCACGGAATCCAGTCTTTCATGCAAAGACCAAACACATTGAGGTCAGGTACCATTTCATCAGGGAGGTACTTGAGGACAAGCGCATAGAGCTTATCAAGGTTCATACAGATGATAACCCTGCAGATATGCTGACGAAGAGTCTACCTAGTCAGCGGTTTGAGTATTGTCGTGTATTGACGGGCATTGGATAGTATGCTCACTGGTTGTTCTCCCTTAAAGGCACATTGTCCTTTAAGTGGGAGGTTGTGGGGGTTAAAGGTCACTGTGCCTTTACCCCGGTTATGTACAATACTCAAACACATATATAAATGAATGAAAAAGAAGATTAGGGTGGTTTTGCACCCACCAAAACTTGTGTGGCTCTCTGTTTCTCTCTCTCTCCTTCTTCCGTTCTTGCTTCCGTTGAGAGCACTCTCACCCTACTGGCTATAGAGAGGTATACCAATCCTTCTGACTAGTCATGTGGCACGATGCACCACTGTCAATGATCCAAGGTTCATCCGTAGGTACATGAACTTCCTCTGTGTAAATCTCCTCAGTTGCTACAAACAACTCTATTGGTACTGCCTGTGCGCTATTGCTGGACTCTTTCTTTACTCCGTTCTTCTCATCTACAATCTTCTTTCGGCACTCATTCTGCTTGTGCCCTGCCTTGTTGGAATGGAAGCACTTGATCTTCTTCTTTCTCATTTTATCATCAGAAGAAGATGGGTTACCAGAGTCCTTACCCTTACCTTTCTTTGATCTGGTCCAGAATCCAGTCCTCGTCTTTTGATGCATCTCCTCTAGAAGCATCGCGTTGAAATCCTCAAAGTTGAGGGGCGGATTTCTCTTCTACGTGTTCAGTGCCGTAACAAGACCATCGTACTTTGGTGGGAGAATCCATATGCACCTTCGTGCTAGATTCTCGCTGGTGATGGTGATGCCAATTGCAGTCATCTGATCGTGTAGATTCTTCACCCTGGTGATGAACTTCTCTGCCGCTTCAGACTCAGACAACTTCTCGTTCACGAGTTGAGTCTCTAGATTCTAAATCTGTGTCTAATTCATGGTCTCGTACTAATTTTTCAAGACCGTCCATGCCTCCTCCGCTGTGGTGACATGTTGAATTAATGCCATGACAGAATCACTAACACTACAGACAATAGAACACAGCACATCTGCATTTCTTCTTGTCCATGCGATAATCTCATCTGTAGTTGGTACTATCTGTTGTCCTGCATTGGCTGGATCCCGCAGCCTCACATCCACCCCAGTAGCAGTGTCCCAAAGCTCATATGCGCTTAGGATGGTCTTCATCTTGAACTTCCAGAGAGGATAGTTAGAGCTGTCCAACTTTTCGCTTTCGCCGAACGGTGGGATTCGCAGTCTTGCGGGCTGGGCCATCTCTCACAATCTTCTCGCAAACAGAAACACACTACCAAATCTTCTTGCTAGAGTCCAGGCTCTGACACCATGTAAGAAAATAATACGTTTGTGCTCAACAGATAACAGGATCTCGTACGCAAGAGAGAAAACAAGATAGTATGGAGAATCAAAAATTTGATTACTGTAGAACTGATACAATAGATGGCGCTACATCCCAACCGTGCGCTCCTATGAAAGAAGCTTCGATGGCATGCTAGAAACAGTAGAAGATGGAGGCTGAATGCTAAGGAATAAGGGTTGCAGTAGCCAGTGATGAAATGGGCTTCATGGGCTTGCTCTTATATAGCCACCAGTCGTAGTCAGTTAGGCTCAATTGGGTGGCCGACCTAGTCCGCCCAAAACAGTCAATTGGGGGTTGAGGCCACCGACCATACGATAGAACCGGTGCGCAAAACAGAGCAACAAGCCTACAGTCTCCATTCGGCCCATAGCCATCCGGGATCATCTGAGGCTCCAAACAAGCCCCACAACCCGAGAGTGGTGGGCTGCCCCAGGAAATGCTCCATCTACCCTCAGTTTGATCAGTCAAGGAATGCCTTCCCGCACTTGCATGTGGCCTAGTTGGTGGTGTGCCAACTCTATCTGAAGCCGTCCAGCCATCAGGCCACACATGGCCCCCATCTGGTGTCCAAACCAGGACCTACCAGATAACTGAGCTACTCAAATGCCTTCTCCTCATTTGGGGGGGCTTACAAGTAGAGTTAGCCGGTTCCTGCGTAGTTACATGAGAGTGGAGCATTGATATCTAACAGTTTTCGCCCATGCATCACACATGGGCATACACAAAAATGCATCGGTGGCCTTCAAGGGATGCAAATGGGAATGGTACTTTGCATGGGACTTAATCTCATCTATGTTAAGGTCTATGTAAAGTATCATTCCCATTGAGTGCCATTTGCATTGTCCAGAAGCCATATTTCCTTGTTTTTGCCCATGCATCATGCATTGGTGTACAATCTAAACATGAAAATAGGATGTCATGATGGCCATGGAACTTTGTACATGCTTTAAACCTACATATTTAAAGGCTTGTGCAAATAACCATGCCCATAAGGTACCATTTGCATTGTCAAGAAGCCGTCTTTTCATGTTTTCGAACATCCATCATGCATGTTCGGGGAAAAAGTGCTTTGGTGGTCCTCTAAGCATGCAAATGAGACCCGACGGCCATGATACTTTGCACGGGCCTTAAAAGAATCTAATTTAAAGTTTTTGCAAAGTATCATGTCCCTTAGGTACATTTGCATGGTTACAAAGCCATATTTCCATGTTTTTGACCATGCATCATGCATGGGTGTATAAAACAATGTCTTGTGGCCTTCTAGGCGTGAAAATGAGACCCAATGGCCATGATACCTTGAATATGTCTTAAAATCACCTACTTTAGGATATTTCAAAGTCTCATGCCCATCGGTACTATTCGTATGGTCAAGAAGCCATATTTCCATGTTTTTGCCTATTCATCACACTTGCACGTACAAAGAAATGCCACGATGGTCTTCTAAGCATGTAAATAGGAACCAATGTCCATGATACTTTGAAAAAAACTTTTAAAAACATAAATTAATGCTAATGTAGAGTATTTCTCCCATTGGGTACTATTTGCATTGCCAAGAAGCCATAGTTCCATGTTTTTGCCCATGCATCACGCATGGGCATACACAGAAATGCCTCAACGGCCTTCTAGGCATGCAAATGGGACCCAATGGCTATGATACTTTGGAAAAATCTGAAAATCACATACCTTAAGGTTCTTGCAAATTATCATGTCCATTGGTACTATTCGCATGGTCAAGAAGACATATTTCTATGCTTTTGCCTATGCATGGGCATACCAAAATTTGGCTCGGTGGACTTCTAGGCATGCAAATAGGACCTGATGGCCGTGATACTTTGCACAAACCTTAAACCCACCTAATTTAATGCTCATGTGGAGCATCACATCCATTGGGTATCATTTTCATGGTCAAGAAGCCATATTTCCATGTTTCTTCCATTGCATCACGCATGGTGGGCATACACAAAAATGCCTCAATGGCCTTCTAGAGATGCAAATTATGGGACGTGATTGGCATGGTACTTTGCACAAGGATTAATATCATCTATATGAAGGCTTGTGTAAATTATTATCCCCATAGGCTACCATTTGCATGGTAAAGAAGTCATATTTCCATGTATTTGTCCATTCATTGCGCATGGGTGTGAAAAACAAGTTCTCATTGGACTTCTAAGCATGCAAATGGGGCTCGATGATCATGGTACTTTGTACAAGCCTTAAAACTAACAAATTTAAAACCTTGCAAAGCATCATGCCCATTGGATACAAGTTTCTTCGTCAAGAAGCAATATTTCCATGTTTTTGTCCATGCATCATGCATGGGCATACAATAAAATGCCTCGATGGCCTTCTAGGCATGAAAATGGCATCCAATGGCCATGATACTTTTCATGGGCCTTAAAATCACCTACTTTAAGCCTTGTGAAAAGTTTCATGCCCATCGGATACTATTTGCATGGTCAAAAAGCCATATTTCCATGTTTTGCCAGTGGATCATGCATGGGCATACAAAAAAAGGCCTCAGTGGTCTTTTAAGCTTTCAAATGGGAACTGATGACAATGATACTTTGCACAGGACTTGAAATTTGGAATCACCTACTTTAAGGCCATTGCAATATCATGCCCGTTGGTACTATTATCATGTTTTTTCCCATGCATCATGCATGGGCATACAAAAAAATGTCTCAATGGCCTGCTAGGTATGCAAATGGGACCTGATGGCCATGATACTTCCCATGGGCATTAAACTCACCTACTTTAAGGTTTGTGAAAAGTATAATGTCCATCTGGTACTATCACAACAGGACAAAGCACCTACAAACGTGCACACAGATGTGTTTTCATAACTTTAAAAAAACTTATGGGCGCGTCTATTTGCATGCCTACAGACCTACGTCTAAAGGCGCATCTATATAACAGACAAATGTGCCTATAGATGCACAAATAGACACTCTGTTAGAAATTTTAAAAAAAATAGAGAGGCGCACCTATAAACACGTTTATAGACGCATCTATAGATGTGCAAATAGACACCCTCTTAAATAGAGAGACACATACATAGATGCATCTATAAATGTTTTGATAGATGCTCTACAGAATATTTTTTGTTAATAAAAGTATAATTTTGTGTGCTTGAACAGAATGCTATGTATGTTGTGTAAGATATGTGGTTACAAGAATCCCATTTCCACATTGTGCATTTCAATTCTTACAACCAACCACATTTTAATTAGCACTCTTGCAAGCACGTCGATAGCCTACAATTACGATTTCAAATAAACATTACAACTCCAACACGTTTATTTCACAAGGCATTAATTGATAGAACGTTGCACAAAAAATTTGAAAGCCAAAAAAATAAAAAGAGTATATATTAATTCATAGCTCAGAAAGTGCTTGTATGTACATCTAGCACAAAGCCAAGCCACATCCTGTGGTTTCAAGTATTATCCATATTCTCCTTCCTGCCCTTTGGCTCATACCATATTGCTGTAAATGTTGTAGCTCTCCCTTGGTCATATCTTTGCACATCAACTACTCTTGCAACCCAAAACTTCACATTCTCATATTCATCATCCGATGGCCGAACCACAACAAAACAATCGACCTCTATATCTACTTGTGGCATAAACTCTCTCTTCTTCGGTCCACAATATGGACGTGGGAGTAATGATACAAATTCATTTTCAAAGACTGGAGCTAGGCGCAAATCGTTATGAACATTTGGCCAAAACATATTGCATTCTTTCTTGACATCCTTTGAGCCTCGCATATCTCAAGGTCCTTTATTAAATTTCGCGTCTTGTTAATTACAGTGGTAGTGTGTTCTCTCCAAGTAGGCTTCGAATTAGGATATCTCTGAAGCATTTCCTCTTTGTATGTAATAAATGCTTTTAATCCTTCTATTTCACAATTAGACCTCTCATTGAATTCTTGTATAGGAGCCCATGTTGGATACCTTTCCTTGCTGGGAATTGAAGTTAAGAGACTGTAAGGTTCTTCAGGTTCCCATTTTGTATCATGAGAATACTGTTGCCATTGCATTACGTGTTTTTCATCTTTAAAAAAAAAACAAAAGTAGTGTGGATTGGTATGACCTGTCAATGCATCACCACCCATTTGTATGAAAGGTAGAATGAAGCTCTTCCAATCATACATTCTTTCGAGCCTCTCACATACTATACTTTCCTTACAACCACCAACTTGCCTGCCACATCTTCTTACCAAGTCATCTATTGTCTCCAACATCCTTGCATTTAAGCTCCCTTGAGACTATGCTAAAAACCTGATCGATATCCTCATGTGTATGCCCAACATACAAAAATCCACATTCGACCTCATTGAAGATTCGATGAGCAACTAGCATGGAGCAGAATGCAAACATGAGTATATTCTTATTTTCTCGCCAGCAATTATCAGCTTGTATTCTCAAAGTCAGTGGTAGGCGACCTTTTTCTGCATGTACATTGCGAATTGCCTTCATAATAGATGTTACAACTTGATTGCTATCATGTAGATGCAAGGAATCAATCCATATATCTGCAAAGAACTTAATTCCATGCACTAACACTCCACATAGATGTGTCTTTAGAAAGTGCTTTCCTTGTAATTTAGGTGGAGTGGCAACAAAACGAGGCAATGTTGTTGTATTCTAATCCATGCCATCCACAATAAGGCACATGTAGTCATCAGGATGCGAAATAGCTTGCTCCTTCCAAAATGCATATTTTTGCCTGGAATGTCGAATAAGGTCATGATGAGATTTTCGGGTTTTTTTGTATAATTCCCTTTGATTTGGACATTTTGCACTCTCAATCGCTCGCTTTAAATCATCACAGACATTGCACTTTGACTTTTTTTGCCTCCTTGGGATTTTAACATATCCAAAGTTCTTCTTCCAAAGAGTATACAAAGTATGAGAAGAAGCTACGGCATCCCCTCTTTGCCTTTGCTTTTTTGCAATAGAGTCAAATACTTCGAGCTTTGTCAAGCCCATTGGAAGGTGCATTTCAGTGATCACGTCACCGTTAGGGAGTTTGGTAGATATATGGGGTTGAGGTAAAGCATTTTCATGTATGAAGTCTTGCAAAATTGCTGCTGCCCTGACAGTTGAGATTCTTGATTTGGACCTTCCTCTATTATCGTGAATGCTAAATTTGTTGCCGCCCTTTGCCTTGGTGACTAAATCCCAATATGTACCATGGGATAATCCAGTAATATTGCGATATGCCTTATTGCAAATCCTTTTTCCATTTACGCGAGGTTTTACCTTTTGTCTTGAACTTAGCCTTTTATTGCCATTTTGAAGAAAGCAAGAGAGACTTGTGAGAAGGTATTCATTTCTTTCGCTTCCTCTTCTTTGCCACACGTGTCCTCTACATTCCCTGATGTCTGCAAGATCAATGAAGCGCATACATCTTCTTTGCAACATAGATATCCCAATGCATTTAACATGTTCTCCTCCTTCATTACTCTCTTCCTCTTTGGTTGCTTTTGTGGATCTGCCTGGATTCGCTTTCTCTTCATGCATATGTATGACCATTTTCGTTCCTCGTGCACGTTGTTATCTGTATTTATGCACTTCTTCTCCTCACATTTGTTTGTAACCAAGCATCCATGATTGGTCGTTGCATCCTTGTCCATATCACAATCAAAGTTAAATATTGAATAATCCTCTGTTGATCTCATCCTCATTTTTAGCATACTCTTAGGACCATTCAATGAATTCAATATTCTACGAGAGTATTGAGAACCTTGAAACTCTTTCACTCCTGAGAGAACATCACTCATTGGGACATCTTGCATGGCTTTCACAAATCCATAAGCTTGATTGACACCAGGTTTGTTAATATGCATGAACTCATCCACACTTGACAAGACATCGCTATTGAAACCTTTGCCCTTCTCACTGTGTAAGAATTCATCCACCCTAGATAAGGCTTCGCTTCTAAAATCATTTTGTTTCTCGGAACCAATGAACTCATCCACTCCAGATAAGATGTCACTTCTATAATTCAGTATATTGAAATCATCCACATTTGAAGTGATAGAGCCTGGCACATGGGCATGCTTTTTAGGTCCTTTGATATTGTAGTATATGTTTTCTTTATCATTGAAAACCACGTGCCTCTTTCTCATGTTTAAAAATTGCATGCTCCATCTCATATTCTTGCCTACCTCATAGTAGGGATCACATAAGGATGTTATGTTATCAACCATACCATCATCAGTGACTTTTAGAATCCTCATCGGTGCAAATGACCATTGCTCCACTTGTTCAAATCCCAATACTTCACCTTCTGCTACAGTCTTATTTGCAAATGATCTCATTTGTAAAATGTCCCCTATAGTAAAATCCAAGGTGGTGCACTTTGTATACTTGATAATGTCTATTGCATAAGTCTCATCTTTGTCCCATGCTATAAATGATTTGTTGGATGTATTGTAGGGTTGACTGTGCGTGCAAAGTATCGTGCCCATCGGATATGCTTTGCATTGTCGATCAAGCATAAAATACCGTTTTTGCTTTAGTTACATGCACAACCATAAAAAAACACGGTCCTAAGTGTGTTAATTAAATAAGTACTTATCGGATGGGGGCTCCACTTTGCACACAAGTCCGTTTCAACTAGGTTGAGGTGCACGCAAAGCATTGTCACCATCGGATATGCTTTGCATGGTCGATCACGCATTGTACACCATTTTTCCCTAGTGATATGGACATCCGCAAAAAAACACGCCCTTAGGTGTGTTATCTAACTAAGTACTTATCGGATGGGTGTACGTATTTGAGAACATTTCAATACCACCTAGGTTGAGGTGTATGAAAAGTTTTGTTCCCATAAGATATCCTTTGCATGGTCGATCGAGCATTAAATACTATTTTTGCTCTAGTGTCATGCACATCCGTAAAAAAACATGCTGCTAGGTATGTTATCCGATCAAGCACTTATGGGATGGGCATGCCACTTTGCATGTAAGTCTATTCCACATAGTTGAAGGTGTGTGCAAAGTATTGTGCCCATCGGATATGCTTTGCACTATCGATCAAGCATAAAACACCGTTTTTACCTTAGTGTCATGCACAACCATGAAAAAACATGGTCCTAGGTGTGTTATTCAAACTAGTACTTATCGGATGGGGGATCCACTTTGCACGCAAGTCCATTTCAACTACCATGAGGTGTGTGCAAAGTATTGTCACCATCGGATATGATTTGCATGGTCAATCATGCATTATATACCGTTTTTCCCCTAGTGGTATGCACATCCGAAAAAAAACACGCCCTTAGGTATGTTATCTGACCAAGTACTTATCAGATGGGTGTGCCTCTTTGAGAACATTTCAATATCACCTAGGTTGAGGTATAGGAAAATTATTGTGCCCATCGGATATGCTTTGCATGGTCGATCAAGCTATCAATACCATTTTTGCCTTAGTGTCATGCACATCCGTTAAAAAACGCACTGCTAGGTGTGTTATCCGATCAAGCACTTATGCGATGGGAATGCCACTTTGCATGTAAGTCAAATCCACCTAGTTGAAGGTGTGTGCAAAGTATCATGCCCATCGGATATGCTTTGCATTGTCGATCAAGCATAAAATACCGTTTTTGCCTTAGTTACATGCACAACCATGAAAAAACACGGTCCTAAGTGTGTTAATTAAACAAGTACTTATCGGATGGGGGCTCCACTTTGCACACAAGTTCGTTTTAACTAGGTTGAGGTGCACGCAAAGTATTGTCACCATCGGATATGCTTTGCATGGTCAATCACGCATTGTACACCATTTTTTCCCTAGTGATATGGACATCCGCAAAAAAACAGGCCCTTAGGTGTGTTATCTGACCAAGTACTTATTGGATGGGTGTACCTCTTTGAGAAAATTTCAATAGCACCTAGGTTGAGGCATACAAAAAGTTTTCTGCCCATCGGATATCCTTTGCATCGTCGATCGAGCATTAAATACTATTTTTGCTCTAGTGTCATGCACATCCGTAAAAAAACACGCTGCTAGGTATGTTATCCGATCAAGCACTTATGGGATGGGCGTGCCACTTTGCATGTAAGTCGATTCCCCTAGCTGAAGGTGTGTGCAAAGTATTGTGTCCATCAGATATGCTTTGCATTGTCGATCAAGCATAAAACACTTTTTTTCCTTAGTGTCATGCACAACCATGAAAAAACACGGTCCTAGGTGTGTTATTCAAACTAGTACTTATCGGATGGGGGCTCTACTTTGCACGCAAGTCCATTTCGACTAGGTTGAGGTGTGTGCAAAGTATTGTCACCATCGGATATGATTTGCATGGTCGATCACACATTATACACCGTTTTTCCCCTAGTGGTATGCACATCCGCAAAAAAACACACCCTTAGGTATGTTATCTGACCAAGCACTTATCGGATGGGTGTGCCTCTTTGAGAACATTTCAATACCACCTAGGTTAAGGTATAGGGAAAGTATTATGCCCATCGGATATGCTTTGCATGGTCGATCAAGCATTAAATACCATTTTTGCCTTAGTGTCATGCACATCCGTAAAAAAACACGCTGCTAGGTGTGTTATCCAATCAAGCACTTATGCGATGGGAATGCCACTTTGTATGTAAGTCAATTCCACCTAGTTGAAGGTGTGTACAAAGTATCATGCCCATCGAATATGCTTTGCATTGTCGATCAAGCATAAAATACCGTTTTTGCCTTAGTTACATGCACAACCATGAAAAAACACAGTCCTAAGTGTGTTAATTAAAGAAGTACTTATCGGATGGGGGCTCCATTTTGCACACAAGTCCGTTTCAACTAGGTTGAGGTGCGCACAAAGTATTGTCACCATCGGATATGCTTTGCATGGTCGATCATGCATTGTACACCATTTTTTCCCTAGTGATATGGACATCCACAAAAAAACACGCCCTTAGGTGTGTTATCTGACCAAGTACTTATCAGATGGGTGTACCTCTTTGAGAACATTTCAATACCTCCTAGGTTGAGGCATATGAAAAGTTTTGTGCCCATCGTATATTCTTTGCATGGTCGATCGAGCATTAAATACTATTTTTGCTCTAGTGTCATGCACATCTGTACAAAAACACGCTACTAGGTATGTTATCCGATCAAGCACTTATGGGATGGGCATGCCACTTTGCATGTAAGTCAATTCCACCTAGTTTAAGGTGTGTTCAAAGTATTGTGCTCATCGGATATGCTTTGTATTGTGGATCAACCATAAAACAACGTTTTTGCCTTAGTGTCATGCACAACCATGAAGAAACACGGTCCTAAGTGTGTTGATCAAACAAGTACTTATCGGATGGGTGCTCCAATTTGCACGCAAGACCATTTCAACTAGGTTGAGATGAGTGCAAAGTATTGTCACCATTAGATATGATTTGCATGGTCGATCGCGCATTATACACCGTTTTTTCCCTAGTGGTATGCACATCCGCAAAAAAACACGCCCTTATGTGTGTTATCTGACCAAGTACTTATCGGATGGGTGTGCCTCTTTGAGAACATTTCAATACCACCTAGGTTAAGGTGTAGGAAAAGTATTGTGCCCATCGAATATGCTTTGCAAGGTCGATCGGGCATTAAATACCATTTTTGCCTTAGTGTCATGCACATCCGTAAAAAAACACGCTGCTAGGTGTGTTATCCGATCAAGTACTTATACGATGTGAATGCCATTTTGCATGTAAGTCAATTCCACCTGGTTGAAGGTATGTGCAAAGTATTGTGCCCATCGGATATGCTTTGCATTGTCGATCAAGCATAAAACACCGTTTTTGCCTTTGTGTCATGCACAACCATATAAAAACACGGCCGTAGCTGTGTTATTCAAATAACTACTTATCGGATGGGGGCTCCACTTTGCACGCAAGTCCGTTTCAACTACCTTGAGGTGCATGAAAAGTATTGTCACCATCGGATATGCTTTGCATGGTTGATCATGCATTATACACCATTTTTGCCCTAGTGATATGGACATCCACAAAAAAACACGCCATTAGGTGTGTTATCTAACCAAGTACTTATCGGATGGGTGTGCCTCATTGAGAACATCTCAATACCACCTAGGTTGACTCGTACGAAAAGTGTTGTGCCCATCGGATATGCTTTGCATGGTCGATGATGCATTATACACTGTTTTTTCCCTAGTGGTATGCACATCCGAAAAAAACACACCCTTAGGTATGTTATCTGACCAAGTACTTATCGGATGGGTGTGCCTCATTGTAAACATCTCAATACCACCTAGGTTGATGCGTAAGAAAAGTGTTGTGCCCATCGGATATGCTTTGCATGGTCGATCATGCATTATACACTATTTTTTCCCTAGTGTGGTATGCACATCCGAAAAAAACACACCCTTAGGTATGTTATCTGACCAAGTACTTATTGGATGGGTGTGCCTCTTTGAGAACATTTCAATACCACCTAGGTTGAGGTGTACGAAAAGTATTGTGCCCATCGGATATGCTTTGCATGGTCGATCGAGCATTAAATACTATTTTTGCTATAGTGTCATGCACATCCGTAAAAAAACACGCTGCTAGGTGTGTTATCTGATCAAGCACTTATGCGATGGGCGTGTCAATTCCACCTAGTTGAAGGTGTTTACAAAGTATTGTGCCCATCGGATATGCTTTGCATTGTCGATCAAGCATAACACACCGTTTTTGCCTTAGTGTCATGCACAACCATATAAAAACACGGCCATAGGTGTGTTATTCAAATAAGTACTTATCGGATGGGGGCTCCACTTTGCACGCAAGTTTGTTTCAACTACATTGAAGGGTGTGCAAAGTATTGTCACCATCAGATATGCTTTGCATGATCGATCACGCATTATACACCATTTTTTTCCTAGTGATATGCACATCCGTAAAAAAACATGCCCTTAGGTGTGTTATTTGACCAAGTACTTATCGGATGGGTGTGCCTCTTTGAGAACATATCAATACCACCTAGGTTGAGGTGTACGAAAAGTGTTGTGCCCATCAAATATCCTTTGCATGGTCAATCGAGCACTAAATACTATTTTTGCTCTAGTGTCATGCACATCTATAAAAAGACATGCTACTAGGTATGTTATCCGATCAAGCAGTTATGGGATGGGCGTGCCACTTTGCACGTAAGTCTATTCCACCTAGTTGAAGGTGTGTGCAAAGTATTGTGCCCATCAGATATGCTTTGCATTGTCGATCAAGCATAAAACCCCATTTTTGCCTTAGTGTCATGCACAACCATGAAAAAACACGGTCCTAGGTGTGTTATTCAAACTAGTACTTATCGGATGGGGGCTCCACTTTGCACGCAAGTCTGTTTCAACTACGTTGAAGGGCGTGCAAAGTATTGTCACCATCAGATATGCTTTGCATGGTCAATCACGCATTATACACCATTTTTTCCCTAGTGATATGCACATCCGCAAAAAAACACGCCCTTAGGTGTGTTATTTGACCAAGTACTTATCGGATGGGTGTGCCTCTTTGAGAACATTTCAATACCACCTAGGTTGAGGCATACAAAAAGTGTTGTGCCCATTAGATATCCTTTGCATGGACGATCGAGCATTAAATACTATTTTTGCTCTAGTGTCATGCACATTTGTAAAAAAACACGCTACTAGGTATGTTATCCGATCAAGCACTTATGGGCTGGGCGTGCCACTTTGCATGTAAGTCCATTCCACCTAGTTGAAGGTGTGTGTAAAGTATTGTGCCCATCGGATATGCTTTGCATTGTCTATCAAGCATAAAACACCGTTTTTGCCTTAGTGTCATGCACAACCATGAAAAAACACGATCCTAGGTGTGTTATTCAAACTAGTACTTATCAAATGGGGGCTGCACTTTGCACGCAAGTTTGTGATATGCAGATCCGCAAAAAAACACGCCCTTAGGTGTGTTATCTGACCAAGTACTTATCGAATGGGTGTGCCTCTTTGAGAACATTTCAATACCACCTAGATTGAGGTGTATGAAAAGTGTTGTGCCCATCGGATATCCTTTGCATGGTTGATCGAGCATTAAATACTATTTTTGCTCTAGTGTCATGCACATCTGTAAAAAAACACGCTGCTAGGTATGTTATCCGATCAAGCACTTATGGGATGGGCGTGCCACTTTGCATGTAAGTCGATTCTACCTAGTTGAAGGTGTGTGCAAAGTATTATGCCCATCGAATATGCTTTGCATTGTCGATCAAGCATAAAACACCGTTTTTGCCTTAGTGTCATGTACAACCATGAAAAAACACGGTCCTAGGTGTGTTATTCAAACAAGTACTTATCAGATGGGGGCTCCAATTTGCACGCAAGTCCGTTTCAACTAGGTTGAGATGTGTACAAAGTATTGTCACCATCGGATATGATTTGCATGGTCGATCACGCATTATACACCATTTTTTCCCTAATGATATGCACATCCGCAAAAAAACACGCCATTAGGTGTGTTATCTGACCAAGTGCTCGGATGGGTGTGCCTCATTGAGAACATTTCAATACCTCCTAGGTTGAGATGTACGAAAAGTGTTGTGCCCATCGGATATCCTTTGCATGGTCGATCGAGCATTAAATACTATTTTTGCTCTAGTGTCATGCACATCCGTAAAAAAACAGGCTGCTTGTTATCCGATCAAGCACTAATGGGATGGGCGTGCCACTTTGCATGTAAGTCAATTCCACCTAGTTGAAGGTGTGCGCAAAGTATTGTGCCCATCGGATATGATTTGCATTGTCGATCAAGCATAAAACACCGTTTTTACCTTAGTGTCATGCACAACCATGAAAAAACACGGTCCTGAGTGTGTTATTCAAACAAGTACTTATCAGATGGGGGCTCCGCTTTGCAGGCAAGTCTGTTTCAACTATGTTGAGGTGCGTGCAAAGTATTGTCACCATCGGATATGATTTACATGGTCGATCACGCATTATACACCATTTTTGGCCTTGGTGTCATGTACAACCATCAAAAAATATGGCCGGATGGGGGCTCCACTTTGCACACAAGTCCGTTTCAACTAGGTTGAGGTGTGTGCAAAGTATTGCCACCATCAGATATGCTTTGCATGGTCGATCACACATTATAAACCATTTTTTCCCTAGTGATATGGACATCCACAAAAAAACACACCTTTAGGTGTGTTATCTGACCAAGTACTTATTGGATGGGTGTGCGTCTTTCAGAACATTTCAATACCACCTAGGTTGAGGTGTACGAAAAGTGTTGTGCCCATCGGATATCCTTTGCATGGTCGATCGAGCATTAAATACTATTTTTGCTCTAGTGTCATGCACATCCGTAAAAAAACACGCTGCTAGGTATGTTATCCGATCAAGCACTTATGGGACGGGCATGCCACTTTGCATGTAAGTCGATTCCACCTAGTTGAAGGTGTGTGCAAAGTATTGTGGCCATCGGATATGCTTTGCATTGTCGAACAAGCATTAAACACTGTTTTGGCCTTAGTGTCATGCACAATCGTCAAAAAACGCGGTCCTAGATGTGTTATTCGACTAAGTACTTATGGGATGGGCACACCACTTTGCATGTAAGTCACTAATACCTAGGCTGAGATGTGTGCAAAGTAGTGTGATGATCGCATATGCGTTGCATTGTCAATTAAGCATAAATCAGTGTTTTTGCCTTAGTGTCATGGACAACAACCAATAAAAAACATGGTCCTAGGTGTGATATTCTAAGAAGCACTTATTGAATGGGCGTTCCACTTTGCATGGAATACCATACCACCGCTTTTGAGGCACGTGCAAAGTATTGTGCCCATCGGATATGCTTTACATGGTAGATTGAGTATTAAATACCATTTTTGGCCTTGGTGTCATGTACAACGGTCAAAAAACACGATCGTAGGTGTATTTTTCAAACAAGTACTTATCGGATGGGGATGCCACTTTGCACACAAGTCAATACTGCCTAGGTTGAGGAACGTGTAAAGTCTTGTGTCCATTGGATATGCTTTGCATAGTCGATCTCACATGATACACCATTTTGTTCCTAGTGTTATGCACAATCGTCATAAAATACGTTTGGAGGTGTGTTATCCAAACAAGTACTTATGAGATGGGTGCACCACTTTGTATGCAAGTCAATAAGACCTAGGTTGAGGCGTGTACAAAGCTTTGTACCCATCGGAGAAATGTAGATGCGATAATGTTAGAAAATTCTCGGTATGTGTATATGTGTGTGTGTGTGGCAAACAATTTTGATACAAGGTAAACACCTAGTGCACAAATTATGCACTTCATACCTTGAGTAAATAAGCTTGTTGATGAGGATAAATATTCCCTTGAATAAAAGCACAGTTGTTGTATGACCACAATAGGATCGCTTTGACACCTGTGATTTTGCCCACATGTAAGTTTGCAAATAGTATAAAAAATCATATAATAATATATTAATAGTTTGCAAATGTGTATAGCAAGTGAGTAATGGGAAGTGGAAGTGGGAGTGAGGAGGGAGGAGTGGAATGGGAGAGGGAAGTAATAAGGGTGTATGATAATAAGTATAAAAAATAGTATAATAATATATTAATAGTTTTCAAATGGCAAGTGAGTAATTGGAAGTGGAAGTGAGAGTGGGGAGGGAAGAATGGAATGGGAGAGGGGAATGTAATAGGGGAGTAGCATAATAAGGGAGTGAAATGAGTGAGGGAGTTAATAGGGGATGAAAAAGGAGGGTGAGATGGGGAAATATGGGATTTTGGGAAATGGGAGGAGTATGGGACATGGTGGAAATGTGGGATGGGAGTGGTGGCAATGGGGAGAAAGAAGAAATGGATGGATGGGGGGAGGGCTAATGGAAGATTGGGATGAGGGATGGGGGTCCAATGGGAGAGGGGGAGTAATGGGAGCCAATGGGAGAGGGGATAAATGAAAAGCCAATAGGAGAGAGGGCAGGAATGGAAAGCCAATAGGAGAGGAGGAGGAAAACCTAATTTTTCTTATATATAGTCTTCCTTCTTCATTCATTCTCCCCTCATTTCATTCATTGAAGCAAGAAAGCAAGGACGATCAAGAGAGCAAGGAAGGAAGAGCAAGAAAGCAAGAAAGAGCAAACTTACAAACTTTTTCTAGGTACTTGCAAATTTTTTTGATTAATTCTTTTTCTAGATTTTTTTTAAAAATTTGAAGAGAGAGGAACTAGAGAGAGAAAGGTGCAAGGGAGGAGAAGAAGAGGATGGAGGGGCTGGAGGGAAGGGAGGAGGAAGGGAGGGAGAGGGTGGAGCTGAGCAGAGGGAGGAAAGGAGGGGGGAGGGGGGGGGGGAAGGGGGGGGACTGGGTCTCCCATGGAGGGGGGGAGGCAGTCGATAGAGCGAGCGAGGAAAAGCGAGCGGGCCCAAAAAAGCGAGCGAGCTTTTCTACAATTTCCTTATCGAGGTACTCAACATAGCTTTGTGGAAACCACTATTTGGGAAGATTCTCGAAAATAAAACTTATGTTACTATGTGTAACTATACCAATATTGCGAATTATAGTCTACCTTAACTTCCAATTGGAGCCATACTCACATTATGCAACAATAATATGTGGGTTTGAAAGAAACCGAATTTCCACTCCAAAGCGGATTGCATTACTGATACAACAAATCTTTTGCATTTGAAATGGGTCTTATTATCAAACTCCTTCAATAATCAAAACAAATGTGTTGCTTGATATGTTGAACTTAGTAACGTAAACATCACTTCACCCATATGCGGGGAAAAAAAACTGTCTGTAGACTTCATAGCATGGGATTGCATCAACACTTATAACATTCAAAATGGTTCTTCTTATTAAAAGTGTTATCAACCATGAAAGAAAATGTTTAAAAATAGTTCACCCATATGTTGAAAAACCCCAAGTGTCATTTATGACATTCAAAATTGTTCTTGCAACCATCCTGTAGTTCCTAAAGATTTTGCCCATACTTCCAACCCCTTCCCTTCAACCACTAAGAGGTATCTAATAGTTTTATAGAACACTTGAGATATCATCACCTCCTAATACAAAACCATTATTACTATTTGTAGAACACTTGAGATATCATCACCTCTTAATACAAGACCATTCTTACTATTTGTAGAACACTTGAGATATCATCACTCCTTCCCTTTAGCCACTAAGAGGTACCTAATACTTTTGTAGAACACTTGAACCATTCTTACTATTTGTAGAGAACACTTGAGATATCATCACCTTTTAATACAAAACCATTCTTACGGTTTGTATAACACTTGAGATATCATCACCTCTTAATATAAGACCATTCTTAGTATTTGTAGATCACTTTAGATATCATCGCCTCTTAATACAAGACCATTCTTACTACTTGAGAGATTAATGGATTAAAGGTTTGAAGCTCATAGGAGACGAAGGAAGAGAAAGTCAAATTCAACATGAGGACAATAAAACTAATTGGAATATTTTGACTTATGTATTATACCTTTTTGAAGACTATGAATTTAAGTCAGTTTCAACATTAGGATGATAAAACTAATTATAATATTTTGACTTATGTATTATATATTTTTGAAGACTATGAATTTTAATGAGGAGAGGCACGCACACTACTTAGTAAATACACTAGTACTACTACTAGCCTACAACTATTAAGCCTAGTAGCACCAGTGTGATTTTGAGCCTTGTATCAACCTTTTGATAATTTTCTTTCATCGTTAGTGCAATAGAAATTATTCCTTCTATCAGAAGAATCTTGCCAAATTTATTCAAAGTGACGATTTTGTAGTCTACATCCACTATCCTCTGACTCTTAAAAATATATTAAATGTGAGCACCCATTTATCTTGTATGATCAACCCTAGACTATGCTGCGATAGGACATTACTAGAACAAAAAAAATATGAATTGATATGGCGATGTTCGGTGTGAAATAACCAAATTAAGGATTTAATAAGAAAGAAAACAATCAGAATCAATAGGCTATTCAATGGCTCAAATCTGCACAGAAATTATAATGTGCCTCCCAACTCTTATGCATTCCAGCTCCTCATGTTTGACAAGAATGCAAACAATAATGAAATCACATTTTCTTTAGTTTCAAAGTAAGCAAAGCACCAAAAATAAATGCAAACATATTGGATGAGGAATAAATAGGTATAGATATAGATAGACCTATATATATGCATTCATAGATATAATGATTATTAAAGTTGGATGGTCGTAATAATATTATGTGTACTATCATTGGGATTAGGACTACTATTGGTAATATTGTATGTAGTAGTAGGATAACTACCATTAAGGAACACTCAAATAAAATTACTAATGGTGGTGATAAAACTACCACTAGTAGTTTGGTAATTACCCCTAACATCTACAACAAATATT